>NW_025335268.1:96388820-96629930 GCF_004798865.1 Varanus komodoensis
TCTTGGTTTGGTGATCTAATTGAAGATGCCACCATCCCACATACACATATACAAAATGTATTAGAAACTAAAATGACCAAAATCTTGAGTTGATAGGAGTCTGAGCTTTTGCTGGTTGGATGGTGGGACCTATTGATTTAAAAAAAAGAAAAAAGGTGCTGGCTGTGAGTCAACAAGCAGCCTCTAATCTTCCCAGATCAAGAAATTATCCAGCTTGGAAGAAACATGAAAACTGAAATCTCCCCCGGCCATCCGCTTGCCTCTCTCTGTGATGCCATCAGGGCAGGACTTTTCAGCACAGGCCTAGGCCTCACTCAGCAAAATGAGCAGGGGAGGCCCCAAATGCAGCTGGTTTGGCTTACCACATTTTCAAAGTGAAGGGATACACTCTTTACTGTCTAAGGATGGGCTAGGAGCTGTAACACTCCCTTTTAGTCCAGATTCTAAAATTAGCTAACAGCACCATAGCTCGCTCACAGTCCTCTCCCCTCCAACTCCATAAGTGTGCGAGTGCCCCACTGACCAAGGAATGGCTTCCACACTTTTGGCAGACTTAACAGCAGATAACTGGTGCTTTCCAAATGATGACTTCTAGCGGAGCTTGAGGATATTCTTCTTCTGTAGTATAGTGTCATACCTTTTGGTCTAATGTTCATTTTTAAGATAAATGAATAACCCACACTGGCCCAATTAGTACAAGTTAAATCCGAACTTAGTCATACTTAGAAGAGATCATGGGATTCAAATTAGTTATCTGAGTCCCACTGATTTTGGTGAGTCTCTCTTAAGTATGACTATGCCTGGATGCCATCCTGTGTGAGTAAAGTTTTATGAATGATTTATTGACAATGATTGACAATGCCTGGTTGACAATGATTGACAATGCCTGGGGAGGGTGTGGATTTTCAGAATAGGACTCCAACGATTTATATTAAATATATGTGGTTGGAGGTTTTGATTCTGCTGGGGTTGTTAAATTAACCACGTCCAGCTGCAACCTCAAGTGTAGCTGCGATACCCTCTGAAGTAAGTATATACTCACTGAGACACTTTCAAGTGAAAATGAACAGGGTAGGCTGTAAATGTGATTTGCACGTTGAACCTCAAAACCTGAAAGCAAAACTCAAAACATTCTCTGATATCATTTGCTTACATTGCAGCTGTTGTTTGAAAGACTGACAAGTTCTTGATTTGTGAGAACCTTATTACAAATTAATGCAGCTGAGGTGCAACAGATGGGAAACTTTTCCTTGCAGATCTGCTCAACTGATGGCAAACTGAACAAATCTTTACCAATTGTGCTCTCTTCTAAATCAAATATAGGAGGGTGTAAGAGTGCTTTAGCTTTAAGAGTGAATACACGCACACATGTACACGGGTGTGTGTGTGTACGCACCATTCCTGGCCTTGGGATTATAATATAGTGTTACTGGCAGGAATCAAGCATTTACATTTTCTAAGACTGAAGTTTTGCAGCAGTCTTTTCAATGGGACATGATAGAGATTGAGAAAGCTCTCTAAACAATGCAAGCGCGCGCGCGCGCGCTCTCTCTCTCTCTCTCTCTCTCTCTCTCTCTCTCTCTCTCTCTCTCTCAAAAGAAGCTTTTAAAGACTTTGTGGACCGTTTAAGCATGACTCTTCCAAAATCATGTAGCTTTCACTGGTCTCACTGAACGTGCTTAAAGGTATTCAACACTTGTCTGGCTTCTGCCCACACTTTTTCACACTAAACATGATGGAATGTTTAATCCACCACAAAACATTTCATTGCAAATAAATATTATTTTAGGACAGTTCATGCCCCCTTCTTTTTAAGCTTTTAGGGTCTAGCTTTTCTCCTGCTATTGAAAGAATGAACATTTTAGTTTTTGTTGTGAGCCGCCCCGAGGCTTTGTTGCGATGGGGGCGGCATAGAAATGTTTTAAATAAAATAGATAAATAAATAAACATTTCTAATCAGAATCCCAGGATTTTGGAATACCGGATAGATGGCATCCATTTAGACTGAAAAATCCTTGGGAGTGGTCTCCACCCCCTCCCACTGATGGCCAAGCCCTGCAATGTGTCATGCAAAGGGTTTTTCAAAGTCTTTTGAGGTTAACATTCTTATTATTACTTTGAATAGCAATAACAACCATTCATCTAAATAGCAAGTGGACACAACTTTTACAGCTGAAAACATTACACCCTCCCCTACACTTGAATGAGGAGACATAGTAGGTCCAAGTGCTTATACCAATGCCATAACCACTAACTTCACACTGCTTTGAGTGGAAGAATCAAAATATGGTCTCTCTTTAATGGCTTGATTGCACCAATTAATTATGGGCACAATCCTCCCCATGCATGCTGAGATATGCTTGGAATTATAGAACTTTTTTTTCTGTCCAAACACAAGCAGTATTGAGTCTTAAGTCACCATTCCTAATTATTATCATATCAATGGAGCTTGCACCTGAAGAACTTGCACCTGAAGATGCAAGCCTTTTGGGGGACACATCTATGCAAATTAAGGCAGAAAGGGAGCAAGAGCATGCTGGGAGTTGTAGGCTTTTTTCTGTCTAAACTTAAGTTGCACCCTAAGTGTAGCCTTCCCAACCCAATTTTTTTTTCCAGAAGTGTTAGATTATGATTCATATCATCCAGCCTGTTCATCCAGAGGAAGTTGGGTTATGAGATGGCACTTTTAGTCCTTTCATACTTTCAATTCAGTGACAGACATGGAGTTTTTCAAACTCCTTAGTAAAACCAGGTCCAAAGCAACTGAAGGACCAAAAGTTGTCATGGATTTGGAATTATGTTACAGATGCAATCCAGAGGAAAAATGTATTAGTAAATACTGATGGTGGGATTTGAGAAATATTTCATGATAGAAATCATCCTTCAACCTTGTCCTATCCAAATATATTATACCATAACTCTCATGTGCTCGCTGGGGGTAATGGAAGTTGTGGTCCAATGCAACTGAGGATGTGAGGTTTGGAGCAGGATGCTATAAATTGTCAGTGTAGCATCTTCAATAGCAAATTACATTTTGGGGTAAGACATTTTCATAACCAAGCTATGAACCTGGGATGCAGGTGAAACAAGGGTTACCCTTAAAGGCCTTTCCTTTCCTTTCCTTTCCTTTCCTTTCCTTTCCTTTCCTTTCCTTTGGTAGCTCCCTCCATCTTTGTATTCAATGTGGGATTAAACAGCTGCTCCTGGATTGGGAGGTTAGAATTATGTATTGATCCACCAACAAATTGTCTTCAGTTAGTGGGCTTTATTGCCTCCTTTAGACTAGCTGTCAGGTCCAGGACTGGCAAAGTAGTTTTAATTTGCAATTTCACTGGTCACATTTTGCAGGGATGTACAAGATCTAGTAGGTAGTTTGGGGAGGTAATGAGGATCCTGAATTACCTCTAAGGTGATTCGTCAGTTGCCATTTAGGGCTATATGACCTCACCTCCTTACTAAAAAGCATATGGCTTTAAGAGAGGGCAGGCACTTTCTTAAAGCAGGACTGGGGTTGCTGTAATGTATTCCAGGTAGCTGGTGTGCTGTGTTGAGAAACTCCTAGTCTGCCACACTGTAATTCCCCTTCTTCTGTAGAGCTTTATTGAAAATGTTATTAAATATGACCTGGGTTGCATCCAAACCCCTTGTGTTCCCTTGTTATTCCCATTCCTTCATGGAATTTTAAGACATCCTGAGCTATGAATCAGGATGGCCATATTCATAATTTGCATTTGCCACTTGCTCACTAGCTAGGGGTGTGATCCAAGCATTCATGGCTTGGGACAGGAATACCTGACAGCATCTTTCCCAGCAAAAAACATGCCTGTATCCTATGTTCATCATCCAAAACCCTCCTCCAGTTGCCTTCTCTGAGGGATGCTCAGAGGAAGACAATGAAGAAGAGGGCAGTGGTGTTGTTGGTCCCCCTGAAGAAGCCCACCAGACTATTATCTTTTCAGTGCCAAGTTAAGACCTCCTCCTTCTCTTGGATATTTGAAAGCATATGAGGAGTTTTTAATTAGGTCCAAGGTTTTTCTTGCTGTTTTAAATTGTTTTCAGTGCTTCTCTCTGCTTGTAGACTTCTCTGGTTGTACGTACATGATTTTCTTTGTTTCTTTTTAAGATTTTCATCTTTGTAAACTGCCCAGAGAACCTTAGTTATTGTGTTATCTAATAATAATAATAATAATAATAATAATAATAATAATAACTGTAAAAGTAATGTAGCGTTTAGACACGCAGTGTTTAGACACATACATACATTTCTCTGCCAGGACTGGCCTGAGTTGCATCCAATACTGTGTCTTCCCTGCTTTCTATAGCATTGCTGGTTGGGGAATGTTGGGATTTATAGGACTTTTTTCTGTTTAAATATACATGGGATTGTGCCTCAGGTGGCCTGTGGCAGCCACTCTCCAAAGGCTTCAGACATTCCTTCTACCCTGGATTCCCAATACAGGGGACAATATCGCAGACTTAAGGACTGCATGGATTACTTTTGGCTAACACACAGGAATCCTTGTGAGCCTAGTGCTGCTTTTTAGAGATAGGGAATATGCTAAACAAGCATCTCAGCTCCTCGTACAGTCTAACAAAATGTATTGTGGCATCAGCCTTCATGGATTACAGCTCTTTTCATCACTTGCAAACACAGAAGTGAACTGCATAGGCTTAGCTTTCAACTACTTGAACTGCCACTTCCAACCTTAAAGGCCCTATAATTTCCCCCATACCCTGCCCAGCATTGATCCCAAAAGTAATTTTCCCAAGTGTATTGTGTGCTTGATTCAGAGTGTAAATTTAGGGACAAGGCTAGAGTACATTTTAACAAACAGGTGATCTGTACGCATTTCTTTGACATTGCTTCACCTTTTATAACCCATTTCTAGCAAGACAAAGTGTGTTACACTGCCTTCATAGGCTCTTACTCTCAGGATTCACTTTGGAGTAAGTTCTACTACTACACCGGTCGGGCTTACTTCTTTTGAGTAAACAATCACAGGACTAAGCTGCATGGTATTCAGGACAACAATACTAGCATGTTACAGAATATGAATGTTGTTATTTTTAAGGAGAAGCTGAAACTGCATAAAGTTCATTTTCAAAAAGAACGAGTTTTAAGGTCTTAGTCAACCCGAAAATTTATCAGACCCGACAAATAGAATAAAATAGAAAGAGTGAGACATTCCCTTTTTCTTGGAAAAAAAACTTGCTCAAGGAAAGAAAAAAAGGGCAAGAATACTATTTCGGGGATTAAAGGAGGAGAGAGCTCTGGTGAGCATTGGAAAGGTGTAGAGCGCCTTGCGTGTGCGTGTCCTATTTATTTGAGAGAAAGTCAAAATGTTTTAAAAAGGTCTTTCGAAGAATCCTCTGCCTCGCAAGTTTGGGGAAGGTTCCTTCTCTCCTGGGTAACTTTCTCGCCCTCTGTGCTTTCTTTGGCAAAAAAAATCCACACACACAAGGGGCCTCTCGGGATTGTCTAGGATCAAAACCACACCAAAAACTGGTCTCCCCTGAAAATACTTGACTGGATGAGGGATCCAGTCCCTCACACTGGATTGGTAGCAACGAGAAGAGCTGCCAATCCGGATCCCACCCGACGGGGCACGCGGAATTCGAATTCCATGGGCGGGCGCGAAGACCGCTTCCGGGAAACGACGCACTCCTGGCCCAGCGTTTCCCGGCTCACATCCTGCCCAGTGAGATGGACACGTCCTCCTAAAACTGGTCTCTGAAAAGCCAAACGAATCGGTGCCTTTGATTCGGCGGTTCGTTTTCCTTTCCTCTGCATCCCCCACCACGCGCTGTCCCGGGACATAAAAAGCAGCCCTGCTGAACAGGAAAGGAAAAACGGGCTGGTGCCAATCTGAAAGAAGAAGGGAAAGCGAATCACCTGTCCGATCCCGTGGAAGTCCGGGGACTCGCTCCTCTGTAGCGCCTCTCTTCCCTTGGCACTGCTTGGTTCGCTTAAAGTGACCTTCTCCGCAGCGCGCCTCCCACCCACCCCTAAGACCAGCAGCTGAGGTGGGCGCTTAAACTTGCCCTGAGGCTTGTGCCCGGCTACCCCGACTGCAAAAAGGGGTCGGCCTTAGATCGGAGAGGGGTTGCTTTCTCTTTAGCTTGCGTGGGCTCCTCCTCATCAAGCTCCATGGCCCAGAGACAGGCTTCCCTTTGCAAAGCAAGAGCGTGCACTCCAGCTCTTCTAAACGAAGGTGAGTTAAGAAACCTCCCGGGTCCACGCCCCCGACCCGGGACCAGCTTAGTCCCGTCTGGCAGAGGCGCAGTGGCAAAGACTCGTCCGTGATCCGCTGGCGGGCTGCTCTGCTCTTTCTGCTGTGCTCTTTGCAATGGCTGGTGGACCCGCGGCGGACCTATGTATCCCCCTTCCAAGTGGGGGGGACGCCCACGCCCCGCCGATGGCGGCCGGACTCACTTCCAAGAAGGTGGAAGAAGTGTCAAAGGTGCGCCGCAGTCTCGTGTATAACAAGACACCCCCTCCCCTGAAAATGACGATGTGGAAAGACTGGAAAAGGCAGAGCTACACCCCCGGTGTGCCGAAGCTGGGAAGTGAAGGTTTTCCTTCGTTACTGTCTGGACATAGTCGGAGTCCGAAAACTCGCAGATCTCCGGGGCTCAGCATCCCCAGGGCGCGTTTGTTCTCTGCCCCAGCCTTCCCAATTTGAAGAGAGGCACTAAAAGAGAAGGATAGTAAGAGTTCGTTTCGACTTTGTGCTGGACTGCCGCTCGTGTTGTGGCTGCCTCCATGTCCCCTTAAACTATTTAGGCAAAGATCACCCCCCCCCTCACCACAACCCCAGACTTTGCATGATCCTCAGCAACTCCTCAGTGCAGTTAAACAGAGGTAAATCTCAGGAAGGTAAGCGGGGCTTTATTTTCTACCAGGTAGCTTCAAAACTGCCCCTCACAAGTTCTTGGGCACAAACAATGGAGGCCAAATGTGTTGCAGCGATCCCTTTGGAATCGCTGGATTTCTAAGTGCTTAAGGGAGTGTCGATGTCAGTAGGACTTGCTCCCGAGTAAGCGAGGCTACGATGGCGGGTCTATTTCGCTCTGGAGTGTACTCTTAAACTAAAGCCTGACTCCGGCTGTCAGGAGTACTTCAAAACATCTGAGGAACATAGAAAAGTATTTCAGTTTACTTCCTACAACGTGCGAACATAAGCGCTATTACAGAAAACACGTGGACGAGTATTTCGCCTTTTGCTCTCTATTGTGACCAGGCGTTAATCGTCCTTGGCTGTTCTCTCTCTCTCTCTCTCTCTCTCTCTCTCTCTCTATATATATATATATATATATATATATATATATATATATATATAGTATAGATTCTACTTATAGGAATGAGGCGAATTACAGGATTTAGTCCAAATAGTGTTCATCTCAATAGTGAGATGCGAGCTTGCACGGAAATGGTTGGCTTCCTTTAGTATTTTAGAGGACCGTTGTCTTACTGACATTGACGAAGATGTCTCTGCGCAACTTTCTTGAAAAGTAAAACACCGCGGCCAAGAGAAAAGGGGAGCCAGTGTGGGTCGAATACTGCTTTCTACCCAGCTGAAACCGAATGCTGGTCGTTTGAACAGATCCTTCTGTACCTTCTGTTAACCGCCTCTTCTTTTCTGCCATGCCATACAGAATGCTTTTCTGGAAAAGACGCTGGTGACTTTAAAATAATAATAACAGTAGTAGTAGTAGTAGTAATAGTAATGCCTTCGAAGTTTCTGTTCTATGTTGGCTCTACCCCATAGGAAGAATGCCTTGGATAGATTCCGCTGGTAGATTCCCCGGCCAAACCCATTGCAATGAAGAATCTAGCTCTCATTCAGGCTGAGTAGGAAAATTTCCCATTGGATTGTACCCTTTTCCATCTGTACTACTGTGAGAGTGTTATTTATGTAAAGCATTCATTGCAAATTATTAATCTGCAACAAGTTTTAGTTTCTTTGGCTACTGTGATCAAGAGCAAATAGTTTGAAAAACAAAACAAAGATACATCCACAGTTTTTAATCTTCCCTTAAAAATAAAAGAAAATAAAAGTCAATCAGGTGAAAACTGGTCCATTGACTGCATCATGGAGATTTATGTTTTCAAATTATTTCCTAAATAATTAAAAGATAAGAAAACATTACTTTGGGAATGTGGGGTGATTCTTTCAGAGGGAAGGATTCTGGCCAATACTCACGCAGGACTAAAGTGCAGGAGAACAATGTACCTGTTTGGCCCAGGGTTACAGTCTTGCATGCACTGGCATCTAGGCTAACTGGCTTCACAGTCCTGCACATGTCTACTCTAAAGTAGGCAAGAGGGTATAGGATGCAGCTTTACCAGGGAATAAACCCCACTGAACACTCTGGAACATACTTCTGAGTAAACATTCACAGACTATCATCACAACACTTCCCCCCTCCTAAATCAGTTCACAGCGAACTCAAATTTGCTGGCTAGGTTTTGTCCCTTTGATATTTGGGGGTTAAACAAATGCATACATTCTAATTTCATTGAGTTAATTGGTATTAGGGTATTTTAACTGCATCATTGTAAACCACCTTGGATGCACTTTATGCAAAACTGCAGAATAAAATAATAATGTTACATTTTCATTGACCTCAGAGGGGGTCAAATTATTGGCGTACTTCACTGTATGATGACAATGCTGTAATCCTATGCATAATTACTTGAGAGTAAGCCTGAGTGAATAAACATGCACAGTACTGTGCTGTTTGTCAAAAGGAGCTTCTTTGGGAGTTTATATCTGAAAATGAGCCTTTAGAAGAAGCCAGTTTTAAAAAGAACTCTGTGGGGCCTTAACATGCAACATCTATTGTGGCATTAAGGTTTTGAAAACCGCAGCTCATTTCATTAGCAGAGCGCAAACTTGACATTGGGAGCATTGGAAGGGAACAGTAGAACAGAACAGTTCAGCCTTCCCAGTCTGGTGCCCTCCAGGGCGTGTGTGTTTGTCGGTACCCCCAGCCTGCATGGCCAATGATTAAGGATACTGAGAGCTGCAGTCCAAACCAGCTGGAGGGTACCAGGTTGTGGAATGGCTGATCACCTGATGAACTTGGAAGTTAAATAATGGGAGATTATCTAGATTTTTTTCTAATTCTACAATTCAGACTAGCAAGTGACGAAATCACATACTTCAAGCTGAGTGTTGATACTGAAAATTAGGCCTTGAATAAGCAACTGCAACTAAATTGTTGCAACCTCCTACATGTTGGCCTTACTTGAGCCTGGGGGTGGGGGGGGGGAGTGGAACAGACATTAGCATACAAGAGAGGAAATTCTGTTCCTGTGTACAATTCGTTTAATGCATTTTTCAACATTTAGAAGTGAAAACAGCAAGCATGATTTCTGATCTACTCAGAGTTTTTATTTGATCTGAGTAGCAGTCTGATGTGGGAGAGTTTTGTAGACTGACTTTTGCTGCAACCTGAGAAGCAAGGGAGATTTTTGAATGAGCATCCAAATCAGCCTGATCTCCACCTCTGAGCTGCAATATAAGCAATATTAAGCTCTTTCTCAGAACAGACCCCCCATCCTATAACTGTGGTATGATGTTGAACTGGAATATAAAGTTCCAGTCCAACCTATTTTTTAAAAAAATACAAGCTTTATGTATAACTCCATATTGCAGAATGGAGGTTTTAGGTAAACAATAAAAGATAAAACATTTAGAAGAAAAATACATGTTAAAAAATAATAAAACCACGACAGGAAGCCTTCCTGAAGGTAAGCTTTGCTTTGCTTTTTGCTTTGCTTTCCTCTGCTTTGCTTTCTTCTTTCCTCTTTTTTCTTTCCTTCTTCTTTTCTTCCATTACACACTAAATAAAATTCTGGTAAATCGCCTCATGGTGCTCTTTCTTTCTCCCCAACTGTACTTCCTCAGTAGCTTTGCATTCTTCTCCACAAGATTTGCCCCATGGCTGCTTAGCTTTAGGGCTTCTGGAGCTGGCTGCCCTCTGTGGCAGATGGGCACAAGCAAGGAAGGGATCTCTCTGAGTGTGTTTCTGTCCGCCTGTCTGTCTGTCTGTCCGCCTGCCTGCCTGCCTGCCTACTTCTCCCTTCCCAGTTTCATCTTGGTGCTCTGGTGTGTTACGGAGGGTTACTTGCTGTCAGCCCTGAGGCTGATGTCCGTGTTTATCTCCGATGTCCTGACAGGAGAAGTCAAAGCATGTTTGGGTGGCTCAACTAGGCAGACCTAAGTAACTGAGACCCAGGCAGGGATCAGCTTGGCTACGAAAGGAGGTGTCACTTGTATGCAGTCACTTTGGTGATCAACACTTGAATGATTTATGCCTTCGACTTTAATTATATTTCTGTGACAGGTGGCACTCCCCTGGACAAAAGTTAGCAGAGGTCAGCCAAGATGAAATGTCCGTTTATCAAGCCTGAAATACAACAGGACTGGCTGCAAGGTCCAGGCTGCCTGCAATAATAACCGGAGCCTTTCTCTCTGCTCCTGTCCGTTCCCCTGCATCTAGCATGGCCTGGTATTGTGGGCGAGGAAATCAAGGTCATGCCTCACACCCCTTTCCAAATGAATGAGCGCTCTCCCCCTTCCCAGCTCCCTGCACGGTTAATCTGGGGCAAAATGACACTTCAAGAGAAAGACTTTTGGGAAGGGAAATAGCCAGACTTCTTTGAGGCCAAATTCTTGTTACTTTTAGCTCAGGGGAAAGGATGTGCCCTTCTTGAAAAGACACAGAAAAAACAGGACTGTGCTTCTGCTGTGTAGATAGAACTGACTTACTGCTCTCAGATCTGATCCACTGTGCAGCTACAATACCCGCAATCCTGCACTTAGCTGCCTGAGGGTAAACCTGCAAAGAATCTTGAAAGGACTGTCCCACTGAAGTCAACGGAGGAAAAGAAACTTTGGATCCAAGTGCTTTAAACAATCGGGTAGGGCTGTTTGTCTCGGGGCTTACTGGAAATTCTCTAGAGAGCCCCAAGGGCCCTGCTGTCTCCTGTCCCAGCCAGTATCAATGAACTCAGAGACTTACTCCTCTTCTGCTAGATGTCAATTAAGACTTTTGAAAGTCTGTTCAAAGGGAATTTGGCTCTGAGTTAGAATGGGCATATGAAAATCAAAACGGGTTTTGGCTGCGTTGTTTAAGGGAGGGTTTTGCAGCCTAACTCATCAACTGAAAAGCAAGTAAGTGGTGTGAGGGTGGCGGGGTTACATCACAGGAGAAGTGCTTAGTATTGCGGCTTTAAGATTATTGCCTTTCATGCTTCTTATGTATTCATTAGATTCAATTTCTTGGCAATCAAAGTCAGGAGAGTCCCACTGAAGTCAGAGGGATCATTCCAGAGTAAGTGCCTTGCCAGTTACAGCCCTTGCTTCCAGCAGATTCTGGGGACTGGGAAACCCCCCCTCCCCCATGGGAATACAATGTACAGACATCATGGCCTGCTCTGGTCTTACAGACTGCAGACCCTGGATTGCCTTTGTAACCCTGCTACTTTTTGCCAGGACTATGAATTTCCTTTGTCCCTCCTTCCCACACAGACTTTCTGCCTTACTTTCTCCTCTCTGCTTTGACTTGCCTGGCCCTGCTTCCTTGGGAACTGCATATATCTGACTTCTTTGGCATCATAAAGAGCTGTTCAATCTTGAAAGGTGTACACAGATCAAACTCTTCCTGGGGTGGGATGAATTATTCCCACAGAGAACCCATCTGCCTCAGAACTTTAGCAGCACAGAAGTGCAACAGTCCTCCCATCTAATTCCATGTGGTTGTGACCTTGATCTGTTGTTCACTTAAGAAAATTAGCCTCCAAGACCATTCCAGCTTCCCTACCTCCTGCAAAACTGAAGGCAGCCCCCGTACTCTCCAAATGTACTGGAATGCAACCTCTGTCATTCCCTATCCACATGCCCAGTTGCTACACTGTCCAAGGATGATAGGAGTTATATTCCAGCACATCTGCGGCGGGGGGGGGGGGGTAGTTTGGGAAATCAACTTATTGCAGCAATGAGGAGAAGATGCATCAAGATCATTCCTGCAAGATGTTCAAGCTGAAAGAATCACAGGTCATTATAACCCAGGATTTAAGACATTGGATAAAACCTGTGACCTTTAAGTTGTTTTGGCATACAGTTTCTATCAGGCTTCCCCATTAGTTATGCTGGCAAGAGCTGCTGGGAGTTGTAAGCCAAAATTCTGGTGGTCTTCAGGTGACCCACCCTTGATCAGAATTCTAGTATTCCATGAGGTGAATAATTGAAGACATCAAATATTTCCCTCACCAGCCAGCAAGCAGCAAGACAGCTTCTGATTTACAGTGAAAGGAACTGAAACTCTAACTGCATAGTCCATTAATTCCAAAGGTCTAGGATCCAGAGCATATTCATAAACTTGGAAACAAATGCATTTTCATGCTCTTGAGTAGCAGGAAAGACATAAAAATCCCATTTTTAATCAACCTAATGAAATCCCACAGATTTCTATCGTCTTTACATACTCCTCTAAGTAAGCATATTCCAAAGGCATTATTGCACAATATGAAGTGATGTTGCTTAAGTTTCTTGGGATCAAATTCTTGCAGATGAGGCATACCAGTTCCAAATATGCTGTTATTCTGATCTTAGAATACATCTTCTTTCTCACCTTTCCATTCTGCTCTTCTGATCCCTGCTGATGTGCCTTGCTATGCATACGATTGCAGTGTGTGTTCCATTACCAACTGAAGTTTCACTGTGGGATTCAATAGGATGGAAAAGAGAAAGGATTGTTCCTAATTCCAGTGTGTTTGTATTGAAATGCTATTGATTCTTGCTGAACTTATCTCCAAAAATTGTCCTTGGAATCCTAGTTGTATTGTCCAATCCCATAGAGTATATAGTGTTTGCTCTCAAATACGTCTGCATAGTATTGCTTGAGATTGTGTCCAAAAGCCACTTCCTAAAACCCTGACCCTTAGAATCCAAATATATTTAACCACTGACTTCAGGTAGATATGGTTTTACACCTACCTATTGATTTCCAAGATTTTTAACGATGCAGATTTAGACTCAGTAGTTCTGAGATAAACAATAATTCCCATCCAAGTCCCCACACAGTTACTTAAAAGTTTCATTAATATTAAATCAAAATGGAGACTTCCCTTTTCACTCTCATGGTTACTCCAGAGCAAACTACCTTACCTCTGATACCCAACACTTTAAAATTGAGCTATTCCCGTTTCTTCTTTGTTTACTCCATATGATGAAACCAGCAAAGTTGCGACTATGCCATAATTTCTAGCAGATGCTGGTATTTTAAATGGAGACTGCCGACCCAATTCATGTCGTATGGAGAGACATTTCACTTTGAATTGTCAACCCCACGCAATCCTTCCAACACTTCCAATTGCAAGCAGCATTTATGGGAGCGTGTGCGCGAGTGGGGGAAATCCTTCACTGACGTTTGCTCCGGATCAATGAACTTGGATTAAAAGTACTCTGGTGGACATTGTGTCTGCAAAGGCTCTGGACAATTGCAAACGACAACAAATACGTAAGGCAAGCAGCACTTGCAACGGCCTCCCGTAGCCCATCCATCCCTCCATCCCTCCCTCTATCATCCATGCATCCATCTATCCCATCTCTAGTTCCTTTCCCGCTCAGCAAAAGAGACACCCATAAGAACGCAGGCGATCTTCATCTTGGCAAGATCTTGATTTAAACGCTCACCAGGGCGCGCGCGCGCGCACGGCATTCAGACTTTCAAGAGTTAAAATCAATGATGCAAATGGCCCGGGCACGTTCTTCTCTCCCCAGAACTTTCAATATTGCCAATATCCTACTCTCGGCGCTAGGTGATGCCCCATTAGGATCTCCACATTTCCTCCGGTCTTTCCGGATGCGTTTCTTCGAGCCCTTATTCACATATAACACACGTAACTATGGGGAAACAAGTACGTGAGGGACAGAACAAAATATGGCCCAAACAATCCAAGGGTCATATATTAATAAATAAAAAATGCTCGGTGCCTCGCTTGGCTGGTAGGTTGATCGAGTGAGGCGGTCTATATTCGTGCTTGCACAAATAACAAGGCGAGACAGTCGGGAGAGGCACAGAGAGGAGCGGAGCGTGCAACCACTTTAATTCATAGGACTGATCCTTTAAATATTATTCCAAGGGTATTTCGTCTTGTGCGCATGAGCGCGCGCGTGCTTGTAAGATGTCTCGCGAGAACGAAAGTGTAGCAATATTCTAAATACCTGTAATATTTTAGGGTGATGTGGGTGGAATGTATGTTTTTTTTTCTGGTTATTACTCTTATTATTTTAAAAGGGGGTTGCTTTATTTTATCCACGGGTCCCTGGGGCACGTGCAGAAAGTTGGTCTATTTATTTTAAAGGGCGTGCAAAGCAAATAGGGCGTCCTGACCCTAAGTGCACGTTAAGTGGACTCAAATTCTTTCAGATCCCTTGAGGGCTAAATTGGGAAGGTTTCTTGTGTAACCTCTCCCAAGCTGACCGCAGGGCAGATGCGATTATGTGCGTTCCTGTCATCTATGGTACAGACAGAGACGTGGCTCCCCTCGACAACTGCCCACCCGGATTGCGGAGGGTAAGGCCCACTTCGCTGTAGCAGGAGATTCACAGCGCATGCAGAACGCAACCAGAAGTGCTCCAGGCCACACGCACAAGCCGGAGCCGATCTTTCTGGGGTCCGCTTGGACCGGACGCGCGCCACTCCTTCCTCGGCGTTGAGCTGGGCCACGCGTGCGAGAGCCCTCCGCTCCCAGCGCGGCGGCCCGTCTGGTCGCGGCCGATCTGCGCGCAGTGACGCGCCCGTTGCGGAAGAGCGTGAACGTCGCCCGCCCGCTCGCCCTGGAGGAATCCAGGCGCGACTGCAGCGGACGGTGGCGGGCGCGGGCCGTGCGAGCGGGCGGGCGAGCGTCCCGAGCATTTACCAAGGCAGCAAGTCGCGAGGAAGGAAGGAAGGAAGGAAGGAAGGAAGGAAGGAAGGAAGGAAGGAAGCCCTCGCGGCGAAGCCAGCCGAGGACCCGCGTTGTCTAGATTCGGTGTGATCCCTCCCTTCCCCTAATCTCCTCGCAGTATTTGATATGATGAATAACCCAATATAGGCCTTTAAAAATAGGTCACTGCATAAAGAGACTCCCAGAGGGCAATAAAAAAGGTGGGCGAGGGCGCTTTAAGGAGAGAAACCCTTTGACTTTCACTGTGGTTTGTTGTCTGGCAGTCAGCAGAAGACAAACAAACAGCACCTCTGAATGGGAGACACGGGCGGGGGAGGAGGGAGAGGAGCGCGGAGGAGGGAGGCGAGTCTGTTCCCTGTCTGCCGCGGCTGGCCCTATGGCATGAAAGGCCGGATCGCCCAGGTTGTTTTAGGGGAGGGGGAGGATAAAAGAATGGAGTCCCCATATCCTCCCCCCATGGGGGCATGGCGAATAACGATCCGCTCTTTGCACCACGGATTTAACCCTTTGTGCCACATTACTTAACACAGAATAATCACGGCATAATATCTGTTTTATGCCTTCAGCCATCCCCCCTCCACACACGCCTCATCCGTAATCGGTCACTATGGGAACTTTTCTCATTTCATCACTTTTTATCCAAGCTGATTGAAAATTCGACGGCGGGATCAAATCGTGCGGAAGAGCAATTAATCCGCGTTAAGTGCTGTCTGCATAGGAACGTTTGGATTACATTGCAATTGTGTCTTTTTTCAGTCGTTGTGTGTGTGTGGGGGGGGGGCGGGGGGTCAGTTTCTTTGTTCCTCCGGGGACGATACCATGTTTTATAACGGCAGTTAAATATTTGCTATCGATGTCAAATACAGACCCGGGGAGATCAGAAAAACCTCTTCTTAAGAGCCGCGTTAAAATATTGGATGCGTGCTTTTGCTCGCCTTTGAGAGAGGAGGTGTTCGAGAGATTTATTGAATTTTAGCTTTTCAGACATGAAGTTTCAGGGACAGATAATAAATAAATGGGTAGGGGGCTTGGAGGATTGTATATTTCCTCTTACTACAGTCTCGGAGAGACAGAGGGGTTTCGGGGGATGGGAAGTGGGGAGGGGAGCACCAGGAGGGGAGGCGGGGTGGCTGGTTCCAGGTAAGCGTTTGCAGAAAGGTGCTACAGCCGCTGCGAAGAGTCCCGCTCCGAATTCACCGGTGCTTACACGGCCAGTGCATCTCTCCGTCACAGCAGCGCTTGACCTGACCGATGCGGGAGCGAGTTTGGCTCCTGGTGTTAGAGGTGGTGTCGGTAGGGATCAAAATCCTATTTCATGCCACGGGCTCCATTGAAATGACTACAGCCTCCTATGTTTATAAACAAAGGGCCTTGAAAAGGAGGCATGTCGCCTCCTCCCACCCCTCCGCCGCGCTCCTTAACGCTGGTTTTCCCATCTTGGAAACGGTTCCCTTCCCGATTGAATAAGCGGGTGTCGATGTTACAAGAAGGGCTGTCTGGTAATAGCGGCCCTGACTGGGGACGTGACGCTTTAATATTTTAAGCTCCCCCCAAAGCAAGAATCGGTGAACTAAAATGGTTATTTCTGGGACACCCCCACATACCCCCAGACCATCCCCCCAAGCTGACCCTCCCGAACCCCACTGGATTCTTAGCGACCCCCTGCTCTCAGGGACCCTTTAAGAAAAACATGAAATCCCTCAAACGCGCTGGTCTCCGAGCCCTCCACTGCCAAAGCGCAGCGTTTCTGTTTCAGCTTTCGAGAGCAGCCATGGGGGCGGGAGGGGGGGGGGGAGAGGTGCTGGGAAAAAACTCTTGTCAGGATCATCTGGAGTTTTTAAGGGAAATGAATTATGTCTCTTCCGTGCTTTGGTGGCCCTTTGCTCTTGAATTATAGCAGAGAAGGATTTCGCTAGAGCTACAGGGGGACCGTGCGATCTCGTTGGTTCTCCCTCTGCTGTCCTCTAGGTTTTACCAGTGATGATATATTTTCCTACAGCTTATGCCCAGCTCTGTGACCACACCACCTTATCTAAAATACAGAAAATTTCATCATCATCATCATCATCATCATCATAGCAACAACCTGCTGGAGCCCAACCGGCTTCACACTTTGCAAATATTGGAAAGGAACTGGTTGCAGTGGGAACTATTAACATCTACCGAGTATTTTGTTATAGTAATTAAAGAAGAAGAAAAAGCAGAAGGTCGCCATGTTAGGATGCAAACTCCTACACTAATACATCAAACAATATGTCACTATTGATTTTTTAAAAACAGCTACAGCAACCCACAAACAGAAAGTGTTATAGGATTAGCTCAATAGTACCAAACCCCCCCCCAAAAAACCCCAAAAGACCGCACCACTCTCCCAGTATTAGTACACACAATACTCAGTGCTTAAAACGTTTAGGCAAAATGCGGTACAAAAAGTTTATTTCTTAGCTCTTCTCTGCAGCTCGCTAACCTTGAAGCCACATGTGTGCTGTGTACATAAGCATATTTTTTTAAAGTGAGGAATAAAAAACACAGTATTAGAAGCATAACTTTGAAAAATAACATGCATCTAAATTTGGAAGAAGAAAACACACACACGAGATTAGAATAAGCTTTACAGCAAAAAATGTCCCTTACCTGGAGGTATGTTCATTCCTTCTGCCTCTGGTTAGAAGAAATACTACTAGTACTAGTGCTACTAATAATATATTTTTATAAAAAGGCTAGTAATCATCCTAATCAAAGATGGAGGGGGAGGGGAAGAAACCCTGGGAAGGAAATATTGATGGGATATTGGAGGGTTATTTAATTTTTCCTCCAACCACAGTGTATTATCCTGATGCAATAAAGCCAGGCTGTAATGTAATTTTAAAATATATACGTCCAAGCAAATAGTGGGGACAGAATATGACAAGTGTATTTCGACATTATAATTCAAGTGGGCTCCACCTACCACCCGCCTCCCAATTAATGGCCTAACCAAGTTGCAAGAGCCTGCATTGGCCAGACCTGAGAGCGAGCGAGAAAGAGACAGGCAGAGGAGAGGGGGCGAAAAGTGTCATTGAGGCGAAGGGATCGCCTCCCAATCAACAATAACTTGTTAGCAAGAGTCAATTACCTCGCCTCTGCCTCTCGCCGTCTTTTTTCTCCCCCCAGCCCGAGGAAGAGGCACGGGCGCCTCTTTGCTCTTCCCTCACTCGCGGAGAGCCCCCCTTTTTCGCTGGGGAGACAGAGAGAGAGAGAGGGAGAGAGGTGGGGGCGAAAGGCAGAGCCGGGACGATTTGGGGGGTGTATCCGAAAATAGCAGCGGAGACGAGCGGAGAGGGCGAGAGAAATAAAGTGGCTCGGGAGCGCCTCGGTCACCTCTTTCCCGGGCAGGACTGCGAACCGTGGCCGTCCAAGGACGGCTCCCACAGCCCTCCTTTCTCCGCGGCCCGCAGCCCCGCGCGCCGGGGGAGTGGAGGGCCTGAAGTTGCGCGGTTTGCCAACATTTTCTTGCCTTTTCCCCCCTTCCCCCGCCTCCTCTCCGGGTTTCTGCGTTGGTGGCTGCAGAAAAGCGAGCGGGAGAGAGGAGGGGGTCACGCGAGGCAAAGAGCGAGCCAGAGAGGGGGACGGGGGCGCCGTGGCGGAGACGGAGAAGAGGAATCCCCAACGCCCGCCAAGCATGACTTCCAAAGACGACGGCAAGGCTGCCGCGGTGGAGGAGCGCCGGAGGAGCCCGCTGGACCACCTGCCTCCGCCGGCCAACTCCAACAAGCCTCTGACGCCCTTCAGCATCGAGGACATCCTCAACAAGCCCTCGGTCAGGAGAAGTTACACCATCTGCGGGACTGCCCACCTGCTCTCGGCCGCCGAGAAGCACCCGCCGACTGCCCTGCCCCTTTCCAGCCGGGCGCTGCTCTCGCAGACCTCGCCTCTCTGCGCCCTCGAGGAGCTGGCCAGCAAGACCTTCAAGGGGCTGGAAGTCAGCGTCCTGCAGGCAGCCGAAGGTAACCGCCGCAGCGCCTTCGCGTGCTTCTCGCTCGCCCCTGCCTCCCTTCCTTCCTCCTGGCTAGTGATGAGTCGGGGGGGGGGGGGTCGTGGGGAGAGATGGTCGCGCTTATGGAGGGCATCAGCTGAGAACTTCACCTGCTTTGGAAACGAGGGCCAAGGGAACGGCGCTTCCCCGGGGTGTCAGGCCACGGAGAGGCTCCCAAGTAAGCCAAAGCACCGGCTGCACCTTGGGCCGTGCCAGAAGAATGTGGGAAGATGCCACAGACCATTCCTCCCCTCCCCTCCCCTCCCCTCCCCCGAACAGCGTATATTTATAGATTAAGCAACCCGCGCGTGAAATCTGTGTGACAATTGCCCTTAGTCGATCCCCCCTCCCCCCAAAATTATACCGATTTCCCCGAACACGATCAACTCTCGGTGGCCATTAAGACGCCGAGTAAAAGATTAGGCCTACTTTCATGGTGGTGGGAGGGGAAGGACAGAACCCGGCTCCGTGAATCCGAATTGCGCTGCGTGCTGCCTGCCTGCCTGCCTGCCTGCGCTCGCGCGCGCACACGGACGACGCTCTCGTGTTTTGCTTTGTCTGGGTGCAAATTAAAACCACAGTCGCAACAAGCATCCTCAAAGGCGCTTGAGGGGACTCAGAGGAGGGGAGCGCGGGCGCAAGTGTTTGCTTTGGGGCCTGTTGGTGGCGGGGGGGGGGCGTTGGGCGGTTTACAACAGCTCTGCGCCTCCTGTGCCCTCAGCCAGGGATGGGGGGCGGGCGGGCGGCGCGCGTGGCGCGTGGCGGGTCCCCACGCGTGTGCGGGGTGCGGGAGAGAGACTGAAAAGCGTTGTTCTGCCTGTTTGCAGGAAGGGATGGGATGACTATATTTGGCCAGAGGCAGACTCCCAAGAAGCGGAGGAAGTCTAGAACAGCCTTTACGAACCATCAGATCTACGAACTGGAGAAGCGCTTTTTGTATCAGAAGTACTTGTCCCCCGCCGACCGCGACCAGATCGCTCAGCAGCTGGGCTTGACCAATGCCCAGGTGATAACGTGGTTTCAGAACCGCAGGGCGAAGCTCAAGCGGGACCTGGAAGAGATGAAGGCAGACGTGGAGTCTGCCAAGAAACTGGGACCCAACAGCCAAGTGGATCTTGTAGCCATCGCCGAGCTGGAGTCTCCCCCGGAGGGGAGAGCGAAGTCGCGCTCCCTGTCGCCCACCCACCGCCCCAAACATGGACTGGAAAGCGCCGGCCACCTCCAACTGTCGCCGGCCTCTCCTCTCACGGACCAGCCGGGCAGCAGCAAGGACTGCTCGGAGGACGAAGACGTGGAAATTGACGTTGATGACTGAGTGCTGGCGGCGGTCGCTTCCTCCTCCTCCTCCTCCTCCTCCTCCTCCTCCCTCCTGCGCCCGCCCTTCCTTTGCCCCGCAAACAAAAACAACCAAGAAATCGACAAATTCCCCCCTCCCCGCCGCCCGCCGCCGCCGCCGCCTTTCCTCTCTCCCTTCCACACACTCAAGGAGAGAACTGTCCCTCCAGAGCCTGCGTCGCAGTTCCCGAAAACACGTCGGACTGTAGGGGAACCGCAGCTCAGCTTCCTCGGCAACTCAATACAGGCAGAAATTTTTTTCAACAAAAGCAATAAGCAATATAAAGTAATCACAGTGATAATGATGATAATGATGATGATGATGATGATAATAAAAGTAAGAAACAATATCCCAACGGCTGCCATCCAGGTAGCTATCATTTTTGGAACGGTGCAATTATGGATAGCTTCTGTATAAATATTTAAGCATATCTATTGAGTACTAGGTTCATATTTTGAGGAGTTGAATTTTTATTATTAATGATATAATTTTTCAGTTGCTGTTTATAAAACAAGTCATAACTTCGAATAAATGCCACTTCTTCCATGCTTTGTTAGACAGTTGTTTTGGAAGTGGTTTTTTTTTCTTTTTTTTGGGGGGGGGGCATAAATAATCTCTTCATCTGAGATTTAAGTTAGACTGTGGTTAGCAGTTGCAATTGGTCCTTCCCTGCCTTTTTTGTTTTTGCATGTTTCCTATATGCACGACCTTTATTTTTTATTTTATTTTATTGGGTTGTTTGCTTAAAACTTTAGTATTTGATTTTATTTTTCTGGGATTCTGGGGGAAGGGGTGAAATGGGTCCTAGTGCAAGTTTTAAAAAATATACTTTCTTTTTCCATCCACTCCCATCCCAGACTTGGTCTCCAATGAGATTTCTGCCTCATTTTACCAATTAAAAGCTATTTTTACCATTTACTGCTATTGTTGTGCTTTTATTAAGAAAAGGAAAAAAGCTACCTTTCGTATTTTTATATGAAGGTGGTTTTAAGAAAAGAATCTAGACATATTTTTTACTCTTTTTTAGAATTGTTTTGCATGCTATGGAAATAATAAAACTAATACTACTGCTAATAAGAATAAAGACCAGATCTAGCCATCAACAGATGGAAATATTAATGCTATAAATATAACTGTACAGACTTAAAATGTTTTTCTTTGATATGTAAAAAAGAGGAAAAAATAAGGCCTGCTTATTTAAGTTACAGGGACAATGTTGCTTTATATCCTGTCTCTTAGAGTTGTACAGACAAGTCTTTTTCCGATACAATAAAACCTTTACAATTTTAATATTAACTTTTAAGGTTTTCTTTGGAATAAAAATCCTTAGATGGCCCATGTGCTCATGGTTACAAACTGAATTCCTTTCATAACTTGAGAAATAGTGCAAGTGAGTTTATATTTTCAGCTGCAGTGGGGGAGTACAGCAAGTTAGCTATATCTGAGATGTAGTTAACTGTCAAGAAGAAACCTGAATTCATAACAGAACAAATAAACAACTCTATACATAGAGATCAAGGGATATCCAAAATTGTATCTGATGGGTTTGTAACATCCTCACATAATATTGCTTTAAGGTTAGTGGTCTGCGTGTGTGTGTGCATGCACATGTGTGTGAGAGATACCAAACATTGTGTGCATGTGTTATGTGTGTGTATCCACACACATGTCTGTTCTAAAATATAATCTATAAAACATGATTATAGGCTAAATCAGGGCCATGTAGCACTGCATCCATGTTTTGTGACTAGAATGGTATTTCTTGTGGACTATGGTATGGTGCGCAAACCCCCCCCCCCGCTCCAACTGGCAACTAACAACATATTTTTAATCAAGTTTTTATCACTAAACCTTGATGGAATCATCCAGTATTAATACAGACAATAAAACCATTTTTCTTTTGTAATAAAGCAGAGGGTGGGCTGAAAAGGGAAGTACACAAATACATAAAATGGTGATTTATTTTTCTGCAGGACTGTCCAAGGGAAAAAAAACCAACCCCCCTAACACACCCCATCGCAGGTAAATATTACTTTCTTCATTATCCCATACCTCTCTCGTACTCATTGAATTCAAACCCTTCTTTATGTTCCTCTAATGTGTATCTCCCCTCCCCATAATAGGGCGCTCTGCCTTTTTGACCATCAACGTGTGTTTCCCTATTCTGGGTAAAATTTATGTGAGAAAGACAAATCTGGTCTACATAGTGGCCAAGTTAAAGTGGGGGTGGGGTGGAAGAGATCTGGGTCCCGACTAGAGAAGGGGGGACAGTGTGGCCTGCAGAGGGAGGGGGAGTGTTTTGGGGGCCAGTTTCTCTGAGGCGAAATCAATCTTTCTCCCCTTTGAAAATGGATGGCGTTGTAATTTTTAGCGTAAAGCATGAAAACTGGGGACAAATGAGGCCTCTTCTGTGAAGTGACAAGCGACAATGGAGCATGCTCTGCCTCCTGCGGCTCGCCATGCTGAAACAAGCGTGCGCCTCCACCGCAAAAAGGGCCGAACCGCTTGGAGACCATATGGTTTTTGAATTTTCCTCACAATTTCCAGACAATTTGATGGATTAGGTTAACCCTCCCTTCCACTGTTTAACTCCACAATAATGGGAGTGGAGCTGCTTTTCTCCCTCCTCCGTCCCCCACCTCCGTCAACTGCCCTGCCCCCCAACACTGGGGCATCTGTGCCTTTAGATGGGGATCCCATTCTTCTCCTTTCTCTCTTGGCATTTGGAACAAGTCTATGAATTACAATGAAAGGCACTTTCTTTAGTATTATTTGGGAAAGCACTTCTCTGCCTCTGCCTCTCTTCTCCCCCCTTTTCTTTATGGGGAGGGGGGTCTGTTTGCAATGGATTTGTTTGACTTCTGTCCAGATATCACGCGAAGCCTTCAATCTTGTCCTTAAGTGTTTTTATGCTAAGCAGGCAAATCGTAAAGGCTGAGAAACTGTGACATTTATGTGAAGATCTAGTTAAAGGGCTTTATTTGTTTTCTTTATCTGTTCTTTCCCTCCCCTCCCCCTGCAGTTTCTCTTTCTCTTCTTCGCCCCCCCCCGCACGCCGCAGCTTTTATTCTTTTGTCTTCAAATGGATTTAATGAGGCTGCAAAAACACTACAATTCAACGTAAGCAAGAAATGTGTTTTTGTTTTGTTTCCTCGCAAAAAAGAAAAGAAAAGAAAGCAAAGAAAAGAGGGGGGAGAGGAAAGGGAAGGGAAGGATTGCGGAGCAGGTGGGTGTAGGGGGAACAGAGCTGGAGTTCATTTGGACTTTTGAGCTATTGACTCCCGTGTGCAAACACAAGAGATGGATGGAACCGGCGGCAGCCCCACGCAAGTTCGCCGCACGTGGCTCCCACAAGCGGAGCCTTTCTTTGCTCGGGTCTGCAGCGTGTTAATTTGGCCGGGCCACAAAGACGTGGCGGGATTGTTGCCCGCCGCTCGTCCTGCGCGGTTTGTCAACAACATTTCAAAGAGCGACACACGATCCTCGGAAGCCCCGTGGCGTACGTCTTAGGACTGGGACGAATTTTCCCACCTCGGGCGTTTAGGGGCGAGGGAAGGAGACGGAGAAGGCGGGGGTCCCCTGTATTCGCCCGCCCGCCTGCCTCCACGGGCCTTCGTTAGATGGCTCGTCCGCACGAGACGGAAGAAGAGTTTGGCCATCGGAGCCTAGGACAGGGAGCGTGTCTTCTGCCTCAGATACGTCGGGGTTTTCGTGCGTGTCTCCACAGGGTGGTGGTGGCTGAGTACGTGCCGACTTGGCATCGATGTGGCTCCTGATCAAGCTCGCTTCCGAATCAGAATTGAAACTGCGCCGCAGCGCTTCTCAGTTCTTTCTCCAGCTGGGTCCAGATTAACCAAAGAAGCCAGAAAAATTATAGCCAGACCAGGGAAGATAAAAAAGCAGGGCGGTCACGGGGCGGGGGGAAAGACCCAAACAATTCATGTTTCCATCTCAGGGTATATTGTAACTCTCTCCGGTAGCCCCAACGTGAAGCTGATGGGTTGTTTATTTTCCGAGACAGACGGAGATTTGTGGAAAGGGGTGTTTCAGGCGAAACAAGAGACATCTTGACACCCAGACGTGCCAACCCTGAGTGGACATTTGATGAAATCACCACTCGACACAAAGCCCCGAGCTAGTGAGACTTTTATCTCTCGCCAAAAGAGGGGCAGTGGGGAGGAGGGGGCAGTGGGGGCGAAATGGCATTTTAACCCCATACAATGATGTGGGATCCACGTTTCTAAACGGACTCGTGCAGGTCTAACGGGATACTCTGCGCCTGAGAACGCCGGACGCCTGACAAAAGAGGAATCCCTCGCACTTCCCTTCCTAGCACGGATGGATCTCGTGCCCCCACTGCGACTGTAGGAACTGTGCAAAGAATGCGTGCAAAGCCAAACCGAGACCCCCTAGACAAAGCAAAGCCCAAGCATAAACGCGGGACTGGGAGTGGGACTGGGACAGGCAAAATTCTTAGCACTACAGAACGTTATCTAGTTAGGCTGGGTGTAAAGGAAACCCTTATACCTTCCGAAATAAGTTGCGCTTGCTTCTAGAAGAGGGGGCTCCGAGGGGCCCCACCAGTCCTTAAAACCGCTACTGAAATGACACCTTCCGCTGGAGCACCTTCCGGAACTCCAGCACATTTCACACCACGATCCTAAACCTTCAAAGTCGGGTTGGTGTCCGTGGAACTTATTTCCACTGTTTAGGGTTGGCGCCTTGCAGCCGGATCTTACTTAGGCCTCTTCACCCCGAAGTCAAGTTCCACATCGCTGAAGCCGAAGGGTGCAAAACGATCGCATCCTTCAAGTTACCCAAAACTCTGCTTTACCTGCGATGTTGCCCGTCCGGGAGCAACTTGCGCGCGGGCGGCGCGGGGGAGTGCGAGGCAGAACAAAGGCGCATTTCCAAAATCAATTCCCAGTGGGCCCTCCCCCGCTTCCCCCTCCCGCGTGGCAAGGGCGAGACTCCTGTGCCGCGGATCCCCCGTGTCTGCCCTGCAGCTGAGCCGTGACTCCCTTCCCCACGGTCGCCATCCCGTCCCACCTTCTGCTCCCCCGCTCCGTTCCCGCCGCAGGGACCTGGCCAGGCCGGAGCCTGGCGCGGCAGAGGCGGGGAGGCGAGCTCGGCGAGGGTCGTCTGGAATCGCTGCGCGCGTCCCCCCTTGCGTCTGGGCGCTCGGCGAAGCGGCAGGCTCGGGGTCATTTGCGCTTGTAGGACGCGCTAGATTAGCCGCCGGCTCCGTGTTGGGAGCGCGTGTTTAGCCAACGGAATCCGCGCTGGGTGTTGTTCGCGACCAGCAGGTGCGCTCTTCCGAGCGGGCGCCAGGATTGCTCTCCTGCCCTGCGGGTGGTGGGCGCGACTTCGCCCGCGCCCCGGGGCGCGCGGGGGATGCTCAACCGGGGCGCCTGCCCGGCCCGCTGAGCTCCGAGCCCCTTGCGCGCGCCGAGGCTGCACCCCTCGTCCTGCGGGAATCCCCTGAGAAAGTCTGCACGGGACTTGAAACTCGGCGGGGTGCGCGCGTGTCTGCCGGAGATTTCCTCGCACCTCGCTGGCCCTGTCCAATCCCCTCCTGGGCCCGGCCCTGCGAGGCTCTCCTCGCCACCCAGCCCTCGTCCCCTTTCGGCGAAAGGGGAGGCGATTTGGCGACCTCCTCCTCCCTCCCCCTGCCAGGTTTCCTTTCGGGCCGCGCCTCGCCCCCTCCAACCCTTTCCACATTTTCAGAAGCCGCGGGAAGACCCGAAGTTGCCCCCCCCCGCCGCACCCTCCCCCCGAAGGCTCGCCTTTGTTGGTTGACTTCCCACTGGGCTCCCAAAGGTAATGGCGAGGACCCACACACACGCACACGCACACGCACGCACGCCCTCCTTCCTGGCGGGCTGAGGGAGACGGTTGAGTCAGTGAAATTCAGTTCCTTATTTTATGAGGTGTCAGGGTTGATGTCAGACGTGGCAACGATAACTAATACTACCGTCTGAGAGACCAGAACGTGGTAATTAATCCCAAAGACTTAAGTGTATTTTAGTTCAGGAGGAAAAAAAATCACTAATTCAATCGTCCGGAAAATTGAAGTTTGATGCATGAGTCCCTGTTGAAAGGGAAGGCGCTTCTCTCCCCCCACCCCTTCTTCTCCTTCTTCCCTTCCCTCCCCTCATTTGGATTCCAGATTTGAGGATGAAGTCTCTTCTCTTTCCTCTTTTGGTTGCATCCCTGTGCACACACACACTAAATCACACACTGTTTCATTCACACGCAGGCAACCCAATCAGTGGCAAAGACAATAAATAACAAGGCATTCCTATACATGTTTCCTCAGAAGTATATCTCATTGAGTTCAAAGTGGCTTCTTCCAGGTACGTTTCTGTATAGGATGGTTGCTTTGTAGGGTATTCCTGCAATCTTATGCTGCGTTTATGTGGGAAGAATGCCACTTTACTTTGGCGTTAACTAGTTGTCGCACTTAGGATTCCCTTCATGGCTGCAATCCTATGTGCACATAGCCAGTAATAATCCCAGTGGACCCGTTGCAGCTTAGTGCTGAATATGTTTGTACTGGATCGTGATGCTAAGTATGTCCCCTGCACATATGGTTTCAACGCACACCCACAGCGGCAAATGCACAGAGGTGCACTCTGCACAGTCAGTTCAAAGAGTTCGCATCCGCTCCTTGCACCCCGTTTTTGTCCTTGTCTCTTGCACACGTACATTTTCAGATATACGCGCTTGCACCGACACCACGAGGTGTGCACATAGTTGCAAACCAGCATTACCATACACTATTATTATATTATCCAGCTATTATTATGTACATACCATGGTCTCCCCCCCCCCACACACACACGTCAGGAGGAAACCCCACACCATTTGTAAAATGATGATGCATAGACCCTGGGCTCCTTTAATTCCACTGCACTGACATATTTCCTCACAGCCTCATAAATACTAGTACCATACTACCAGCACCCATAACTAAAAGTCCCTGCTGTGGACACTGGATTAATATTTAGACATTCAGGCGCTGTAGATAAGGTACACACCAAACCCATAGCTGCACATACACAGGACCACAATTCCAAACCAGGACTGACGGCCAATATTGGCCACTTCCTTCTGATACTTACATAATCCTGACCCCGACCTCATTCCCTAAGAGCTGATGCCTGCAAGCAGGCGCACATGTTCCAAGGCATAACCTCTTACATCTGTTTCATTACATCAAAGGTATCATTTTTGAGATGGAGATATTTGGCATGCCTGCTGTTGCTATTTGGGCTGCTAGAAAAAGAGTAGACTGAGGAGGAATCAAATTACTCAAGGCTCCTTAATCCTGGACTTCTGTCCTTTGATAGATTCTGTCCTTTGTGCATCGGGCACACACAGCAAGTGTGTGCCTACACAGGAATGCCTTTTGTGTCTAGAAGAGGAGTCCCCTTGCACAAAAATTCACCAGGTAATAGTTCTCCTGGATCAGCCCAGGCCAACTTGTTCCTCATACAGAGGTTAAGTGGCTTGGGCGACTTGCCATTTTGGTCCAGTGGATAATGATGGAGACAGAGATTTGTACCCCTGTGTAGCTTTGGGAAAAACAGCCGTTTCCCAGGTTCAGCTCCACCACATGTGTAAAACATCATCAAGACCATTTTGATCATGTAACAACAATCAAGTGATAAAGCTTGTCCTTGATTCTGTGAGTTATACCTCTTCAACATGATACTTGGCATGTTTGAGCCTTCCCTATCATCCCCCCTCCACCCACCCACCCAAACCTTCATGCATTTTAAAAGCCAGCATGTCCTATAGAAACATTCTGCCTAGTCCTCTAGCTGAAAGGTTATTTTTCTATGTACTTTTTCACAGAACAGCATCCAGCATACAGACTTCAGCCTTCATTTTAAAGTGGTACATTCTTTGTTTCTTATTACCCGTTGATTCTGATGTACATTTACACTGGGCTTGAGCTTCCTTAGAGAACTGACACAATAAAAGTTGCACATATATTTTGCAAATGACAAGTGTTAAATATCTAAGTACTAACCCACTGGTGGTGTTATTTCGCATATAAACTCTGCCACCTTTCCATAGATAAACCTATAAAGTTTTCCAGTGGATGAGCTTTGAGCTTTTCCTTTTTTGGAAAAACTGTGTGCCCCACCAAGTTGGAGGTTATGCTTGAAGCAGGTCTGTAGATATTCATGTTTATTTCAAAGTAAGTCCCACTAAGAATTTAATGGAAGTTGCTTTTATGTTCTTGGGGTCAAGACTGCAGCCCTGCAATCTGGTCCTACCTGTGTTCTCTCAGAAGTAAGGTGCACAGACAGCAGTAGGTAACATTGCAGAATAAGTCTGTGTCAGACCAGAGCTTTGCAGACACTTTTCTAGGCAATCCCTTCTCAGAAAGGTGGGGCTTCTGAGCATACCTTCCACAATGAAAAAAGAAGAAAATCCCTACACAGAAAAAAACAGCATGTTGGTCTTTGTGGATACCCTTCTTCCTGATATTTAGTTTTTTATCTGAAAGGATTTTTATTGTTGCTGCTGTTGCTGTTGCATCCAAGTCTGTGAGAGTTTATATTTGCAGCTTAAAGTGGTTTAGCCCAAATGCAAGTTTGTCATTTCAATGAAAAGAACTAGGCCCTAGGTCAGTCTTTTCCAACCTGGCAATCCCCAGATGTATTGGATTGCAGCTCTCATCATCATTTGGCCAAGACAGATGAGGATTGTGTGAACCGTGGCCCAGCACTTCTGGAGGATACAAAGTTGTTGAAGGCTGCTTTTGCTCATTGGTCATGCAGTCCAAGATGGGACTTGTAGCTCAGCTACATCTGGGGGACACGAGGCTGAGGAAGGCTGGTCCAAGGTCTCATGGCATGAAGTGAGGGCTGACTTTCACTATTTCAGATATCCTCGAATGACATCAGAAAAGTTTGTGCCACCCCAACCTTTACCGAGAAATATGTGAATAAGGAAAAATGTCTGCTATGAAAGAGTAGGGTAGACAAAATTGCACAAATGCTGAAGAGCAGGTTTTGGAAGAAAGGGAAACAATGACTACATGGCATTCAGTAAGATTATACCATGATCTTGTCTTACTGGGATATTTGCAATTGTTTAACAAATCATACACACATTTGTATGACCGATAATCATACAATTAACTGGTCCATCATCGTTGTCATCATCATCCAGAGGTCTTCATTGGAGATATCTGAATGTTGTAAATAATAACTCTGTATCATCATCATCCCAGTACACTTATTATAATGTATAATGGATGAAATGGAGTGTTTTCCAAAGAACACATGATTTGCCTATGTTATCTTTAGTCCAGAATTATTCTCTTGGCTATGGAGATTTTCAGATGGCCAGGAGCCACCAAGGGCATGCTGGGTGCTGTAAGACTTTTTCCTGTCTAAACATGCTGAGGATTGACAACTGATGCAATGCTTTTAGAAGAGCATGTGCCTTGCTTTTGCTAGCTCACTTTGTTAAACCATTCAGGTTGCAATCCTAGGCTGGCCCTCTTCCTGTACTCCCAAGAAGATTGAAAAATAAAATCAGTCCACCTTTCCTCATTGCTGCCTTTCCAACCAAACCATTTCATTGTGTTGCTTCGCCTCCAATTCAAGGTTAAGGAGCAGCGTCAGAAAAGGAAGATGGCAGCCACACATCCAGGGGTAGATGTCAGTCCACATCCAAACAGGGCTCCTGCATTTTTCAGAGCTTTCTAGCACTACAGCAAGACCAGCAAGAGTGGTCTCTCCCCTCTGCCATCTGCATGGTTAGAGGAGAAGCTGCATCTATATGACAAGTACTGATCAAAGACAGGGGAGCACTATTTCAAGCTTGGTTATGGTTGTCTGCCTTCCAGGATTAGTGTTGCAGAGGAAGCATCTCTGTGGCAAACACACAGGAGGAGAAAGATTTAGCTGGCTGAAAGAAATCTGGAGCTCCCCTTGACATCTCTGGCAAAACATGACCTGATTTTCAACAAGCCAGTATTCAGTAATCATTCAGAAGAGGGTTAAGCATGGAACAGATTCCAAAGGTACTAAGAAGTTGCTTGAGTCTAGCTTGGAATACCCACCTCTGAAGGCTTCTTGGCCTTAAATGTCTGCCTGAGATGCAGGTACTAGCCATGGCAGAAGCTGAAAGCTAGAAGTGATCACAAAGTCTATTTGCCTAATTATATCTACACTACAAGGACCTCATCCAAAGCAAGGATGCTGGAAAGGCTGCCAACATTTATTGAGCCAGAGTTCCTGTGCTTACAAAATTCTCATGACTGGCAGGAATCTAGTTGATTGTATTTTAAACTCAGGGGAGAGGCAAAGTTGATTAATGCTTTGGTGGCTACATCACTGATATGCATGCAGCTAATTTCAGGATTTCTGTTGGTGGAAAATCCATGTTCTGAGGGTTGTTTGGGCTGATCTCTGGCATCCTTATGCTGATTAATGTGTCGATCCTATGCATGTTTTAAGCAAAGAAGTCCTGCAGCTCTCAGTATTCTCCATCCAGCCACATCGGCCAGAGAATGCAGGGAGTTGTAGGACTTCCCCCCTTCTAAATATGCATAGGAATGCATCCTAATACACTGGTGCTAATTTGGATGAAAATCAGTTCTCTTCTTTCATGGATTAATGTATAATATCTGTATATGTTAACCAACCCATCTGGATTAAGCTAGGATGGGGAAGGGATGTTCTAAAAATGACATCCATGTTTAGCATGAACAAGCAGCTAGGATTCAGCTGGTTCCAGCTGATTAATTGCTAGGTGAGTTTATTCAAACATTTAATATGTGGAGCTTTATCTCAATGTAATTCTTGCTTGGAAAACCAGCAGGAACAATAGTTTATTTCAACTATCCTGTGGAATAATCAGGAAGTGTAAGGTGATCACTACAACACTTCAGCACGGAACAGCCCTTTCCCAGGGAACAACTACAATCAAAATTCTACATTTTAATCTGGTACAACTGAACTCACCTATTGCTGCATTACTTCATCAACCCAAGATCTCAGTGGTGTCCTGCAATTTATTTTTCTCCAGGAGGAGGAGTAGTCCACGCCTTTCTCCACTGAAGCTACATTAAATGGTCCTTTTCTGTACATTCTTTAGCACTTTTAGTTTGAATTAAGGACTGTTCTTCATTTATCTTTCACCCTCACTTCTGCTTCAAGTGTGTAATCTCCCTCAATTCTGCTGAATATGAAGGAATGCCTGCTGATATATTTTCAGTAGTTCAGGCCACATTCTTCCACCCCTCTTAATGAAAGGATAATGAAAACTGACATATGGGCAACTTCTACTAATATATCCCAGGAATAGTGTGTGTGGATGATTGCTTTGCACTCCTGTGCTTGTTCTCAGTAGCTAACATGTCTTGTCCAAGGCATACAAATAATCAACACTTGTATATTTATTATATTTACATCCTGCTTTTTTCCTTCCAAGAAACTCAAGCTAGCTTATATAATGCTTCTGCTCCTCTCAATCTTTTCCTCACAACAGCCCTGTGAGGTAGGTTGGACTGAGAGTCTGTGACTGGCCCAGAGTCACCAAGTGAGCTCTATGGCCAAGTGGGGACGAGAACCCAGATCTCCTTACCCCCAGGTCCTCTTAATCGCTGCACTACACTGGCTCTATAATAAAAGAGGGTGGCTTTAAAACCAGTCTGTCCTGTCCGTAACCTGTAGGACTACAGACATGTGTCGGGAATGTCAGAGGTTGCAGTCCAACATGTTGGGCAACATATGGAATAAAGGGCAACATATGGAATAAAGCTGGAAAATACTGAATAAAACACAGTTCTTAATGTGTGGCAACAACCAATGTCTAATCCTCTTAAAATGATTCATATTTCAGCAGCTAGGAAACAAATATTACTTTACTTTTGGGGGGATTGGATAAAAATAAGTTCAGAAACTGCCATGATAAACTACAGAATTCAACAGAATCAGAAGAATAGCAACTTGAATATGTTCTAGGCTTTGACTGGTTTTGAAGCCAATAAAGAGATAGAAGATCACAGGTCAAGCCCTGAAGGATTTCCAAAACCTTGGTTAAGTGTTCACATTTCTTTCTGTAAAACTATTCAGCTTACCCATTGGTTTTTTATCTGGAAATACAAGTGTCAAGAGGAGACAGAACTTTAACAGCATTCTCCATTAAAGACCTCTCTGAAGGCCTTCCATTACATTTAGATTCTGCCTTAGAACATGGCTATTGTCATGCTGATGAAAATGTTTAATTTAACATTGTGTAATCAGTTCCCATCTATGCCTCTGCAAAACCTCCCATTGTAACAATTTCACAGAACAGCAGCAGACTTGAGATGACTTTCCCTGAGGTTCTGCCAGCAAAGTTAATGGGAGTGTTGCTTTAGAGGAAGAGCTTTCTGAGTGGGATTGGACCTGAAGGCCATTAGGTCAGTACTGCAACAACATCACCGAGCCCCCCTAGACATAAGCCACTTCACCCAAACTGTAATGTGTTCAAATAGAAAGAAGACGTGTCTATCTAGGAATTCATGAAAACCTAGAGCATTTGGTAGTTTTCTAACAATGGCATTCTTGCAGTCAGTGTTTCTCTTGCAAATAAAAAAGAGCCAGTTTTAATGCCTTTTTTGCTTCTATTTGATTAGCACTGTAGTCTTATGTGAAGAGTATTGACTTACATAGTGGTTTTGGCTGTGAAGGTGGCAAGAAGGATGCAGAAAGTGCAGTGGTGAAGATTTTTAAAAGATCTTTACTTTCTGAAACTCCAGTTCAGGTTCAGGACACGCAAAGACAGTGACTGGGTCTCTAAGCCTTTCCAGGAGTTACCCAGTGTAGCATCTTGGTTCGAATGCTGGACTAGGACTGCGAACACCCAGATTCAAATCCCTCCATGAAGTCCACTGGGTGATCTTGAGCCACTTACCCTCTCTCAACCTCACAGGGTTGTTGTGCATGCCAGTCTGAGTTCTTTGAAGAAATGGTGGGATACATAAATAAGTTTGTGATGAATTCCTAGGACTTCATACTGACACTTGTTTTTAATATCAGGCATCAGCCCAGGGATGTGTGAATGAAGCAATTACAAAATGCCATTGTGCATCGATAACACCCTGCACGGATAGAGTAAGGAGAAAGAACTTAAGAATTCTTATTTGAGAAACTGAAAGTGGGCCCTAACGCTGGCCAGAGATGCAATAGCAGCACTTTGAGGCTTAGAGAGAACCTTTGGACTCCTGCGGCTTGAGCCAATTCCATGCGAACATAATTCACTTTCCAGGTCAGGTCAAGCTCCATTTAGACCATCATTCTGTTCCCATGCGGGCCATGCTTTTGCTCCTGGAACCCCAAAAGCTGGAAATGATGGAGAGGGGCCCCTTCCCCTGCTGGTTGTTCCCACCTGGAGAAGTCCTCTTCCTGGCCATTCCTATTTGAAAGACCTAGGCCCCATACGTGCTTCTAATTTTGATTCCCAGAGCATTTTGGTATCTTTGGGAACGGGATCAGTAAAATCAAGGATCTGGGCCTCGATATTCTATATTCTCTGCCTAGCAGCAAAAATGAAATACAATACTTTCTATTTATAGTCATATTGTGGAGTCCATTTCACTGATTACTCACAGGAAAACTGCAGCAAGAACAGAATCCATACATGGTAATACTCTCTCTTGTCTACCAACATCCGACACAGTAATCAGGCATGTAGGCCAAGCATGAAAAGAAACTAATGTGAACGGGGGATTTTAAAAAGGGCTGACAAAAAACAATGTGATCAGAAGCTGTATCTCCATGTTTTGTTGCCACACCTGGACACAGAGCTCTTAGTAGTTTATGGTTCTGTAAAACACAAATTAGGCACGAGCACACTTCATACCTGCGAGAGCTGCTCTGCCTTTTTACTCAAGGGAGTTCTACCAACCCTGAGATCTACCCACTCAAGCCAGGGGTGAAGTCAATTGCTTACTGAATCCCATGAGTTGGAATGACAGCTCATAAAGACTGCATCTGAATAAATACCACTCTACCTTCTGCCCTTCATGCAGATTTATTCATAGTCATTTCTTAAATTTGTGTGGTTTCTCCTTAAATGTGCATATGGCACAAGATATCTATACTTAAAAAAGACAAAACATACCCCTTTACAGATTTCTCCATATCTTTCTTTACCTTGCATTATCAGTAAAGGCATGATGACATCTAATATGTATATCTACATAAGATATAAACAATTTAAAGGGATAAGAATACATCAGTTGATATATAATTCTTTTGCAAATAAGTGCATATTATTGTTTTCTGTAATTTTATTATTTCCATAGCATACTGCAATATGAAACATGCTTTTAAATAATGAACTAATTTATTCTCTCAATATCTCTTGTATCAGTGTTCCCATTTCACAGATGGAGGAGGAAAGGTGGTGATTTCCTCAAGGCTCCAACTGTTCTATTCTGCTACAGAGATGTTTAACAGGCAACACAGGACAGGAGGAGAAGATACTGAAAACTATTATTAGCCGAAGAGACTCTGTCTATCACCATAACCAAATATAATCTCTCAGAACTTCAAAGCTATGAGGTGCACAAAGCTGATCCAGATGCACTACTACAGTAATCCACTTCAGGATTCCCATCTTTTAGGATCATCCTCCTCTTTCTTCAACTGCAACCCTCTATGTAGAAATACAGCAAGTCAATCTTGCTTTTTTAGTTGCGTTTGCTTCCATGCCATGAGAAGCTTCATTTACTCATTTTGGTTGCCAGGCACACAAGGTACAGAAACACAAATGCCTTAAAAGTGTTGCATGAAAGTCAGACCAAACTCTTTATTCAATTACTGTCTCCTTGTAAGTGACCAGGACAGAACAGCAAGAAGTTGAAAGCCAGTGTATCGGTAGAGGCACAGCTCAGCAGCAAAAACTCACTGACATTCCTTGGGCCAGTTACTATTTTCCCAGACGACCTCATGGGAATGGTTGTAAAGATGAAATGTGGGACAGGGACGATCCCTAAGCAGGTTGGCAGAAACAAGGTGCTGCCGGTGAGGACATAAATGATTTCTTCCCTTCGGTTCCAACCTATGTTTACTCAGAAAGAAGTCTCATTGATTTCAATGGAACTTACGTCCAGTATCTTTAAGATTGCAGCCGGAAACGCACTGCCTGGATCGAGAGACGTTATTAAGGTGATTCTCGTAGCCCTGAAAAGCCCGTCCACCTGGGACAGCTCTGGTTAAAAAATGAGCCTTTGAGTAGGCGATTAATGACGTCATCGATTAACTGTACCAATTCATCAATGAATGCTTTCTCGTTTAGTTTACCCCCCCCCCCCGCCGCGTCCCCCGAGAGGAGACGCAGGCAGATACAGACCGAGTTTCCTAAGGGAAAGAGGGGAGGAAGGGAAAAAATGACATCCATTCAGGCAAGGCTTTCGCGGGATGGGTCAGCGTTTTAAATCACAGCCACTTTGGCGAAGGGTGAGAAGGGAGACGAGGGAAATAATTGCATATTTAATGAGATGCTTTGCGAAACGAGGGGGGCGCCGAAGTGTGTAGCAGCCTCCCATGTTCAGACTGGAAAAAGGCGAGAGAGGAGCGAGCCAAGGAAGGGGGTCTGGAGCGTGTGTGCAGCCAACGCGTGTGTAGCGTGAATGCACGCACACATACAGAAAGAGAGAGACTCCTGTGTGCAGGAGTCGTTATCATTTTTGTTAACTTTTTATCGACTGTTTGCTAGATGGCATGCCACTAAAGTGTATGATTTGAGATGAAAAATTAGACAGATTAACCCGAGGGGAGAGCTTGATTGATTACTAAATAGGATCAATTTGAAAGTTTTAGTCATAACGTTTCTGTAGAGCCCCTTAATACTTCAAACTTCAATTTTACGGGCTATTGAACTAAGCATGTTCCTGACAAAATTGATATATGTATTAATTTGCTTTAACTGTTGATTAATTACTCTCCACTGAAAGAATTATATGGAGCTGTTTGCCTCGGATTTGCATATTAATCAAATTCTAGTTGATAATTCAGTCGGTGCAATGGATTTCAGAGTGAGGTGGGGGCAGAACGATGTGGGGCTAAGACGTTTAAGTGTATTGATCTTAGCCAGCCTCTGGTTTTCTAGTGTAAGGCTCCCCCCGCACCCCACCCGAACACACCCTCCCTCTCTCCGGTTTTGGTCCCTCGCTGCTTAGCTGCCAGTTTAGTGCATTAAAATCAAAGATGCAGAACGCGTTAGCCTGGCTATTTGGTGAAAACAGAAATTGCCTGTCCAGTTTTTATGATGTTCTCAGCCTGAGCAGGCTGCACTTTAATGCGTCCTGTCAAAATGTCTGGGATTTAAAGGGAAAACAGCACAATTTAGCGCTGAGTAATTAATGACAAACTACCTAGGTAGTTAGAATTGTAGCAACACCTGCGTTTGCCCCAGAGTGTTACCTAGTATCTGTACATGGGGGGGGCGGGGGAATGGAGAGGAAGAGACTAAAGTCCTTCTTAAATTAGGAGATCTGGTTTATTATTTCCTCACTCCTCACAGCACTGGGTAAAAGGTACTTGCGTTCTGGCTGGCATGGCTTCTGTATATTCTTCTCGTGAAAAGCAATATATTTCTTATGCCTTGTGTATGAAGAAAGCCGATATGGCTCGCGTTCTTAAAAGGGGGGAGCATATGGATAGTAAAATAAAATTAACTGGGGAGAGCTGGTCTGGCAACGACCTGAGAAACTGTAACCAGGAAGGGATTTCACACACTCTGTCCCTGGGTTTGCTAAAAAGGTTGAAGGACAAGAGGCATCCTTAGGATGTTTCCTGCTTGGGAACATTTAGGGCTAGGAGATGGATGCAGAACAGCCTGCAGAGTGAGATCAGGGGAGATGACCTGAAAGGGGTCTTTGGTTTCACAAACTGAATTCAGAACAGAGCCACCAGTTCAGTAAACGGACTTGGTGTGAGCACAGATTGTTTTCTTTACACTCCCTGTGTGAAATATTAACCATAATAATTCACTTGGGAGGCCTTTGGTGGTGTTGTAAGGTCGGGACTTTGGGGTGGGAGTGCAGGGCCCCATTCAGCAGAATGAGCAGGAGAGGCCCAAATGCATGGGGCGATTTCCCACATTTTGAAGTAAGCAAAGTAATACATACTGTCTCCTAATAGGTGGGACTTTAAGATCATTAAATTCAGGGCCTGAAGACACAATCATTTGGATGTTTAGACAGAAACAAAGGCCTACAATTCCCAGCATGCCCCAGCCAAGATGAATGGCTGAGGAATGCTGGAAGTTGGAGGCCTTCTTTTCTGTTTAAACATCCCTAGGATGGCACCTTAAAATTACCTAACCAGATGTCTTATGCCTTTTCATTTTTCTCCTTCTTCCATATCCCACTTAAAACTAAAGATGTTGTGTTGCTCGTTTTTTTTACAGTCTCTCCAGCCACTAGTTTCCCCCTCTGCAGTCTTGCCCTGTCTCCTTCTGAATCTTACAATGCAGTCACATGCATGTCCACTCCAACCAAGTCCTATTGAGTGCAATGGAGCAAGCACACTTTATTCATTCATTTGGGAGTGCCGTTGAACTCATTAGAAATTACTTTAGAGTGGACACGTAGAGGCTGCACTGTTAGATTCCCACCCCCGCCCCCACCCGTACACCTTTACAATCACATATCATCCTTTTTCTAACTAGTGTATCAAAGTCTGGGTGGTAGAAACTTTTTTTCTTCATATCTATGGATTCAAAGGGTAACAGTGTAATTAAAACCAGATAATTAATGAGACAATATTCCTACAGCTTACATCTTTAATGAACAAAACCCTTCAGGGCAGTGTGCTCTTCCAGGCTCATTAAAGAGAATAAAGTTGTGGGGCTTATATACTTCCCAGTGTGTTAATAATAACCCAGCCAGTGTGTGCTTTAACCAAGCATAATAGGTTGGGCCTCCCATATACTTTGGAAAGAGGCTCTCTGAGCCGTGTTGTTTGTGCGTTTGTTTTGTTTTTGTTTTTGCAAGGGCTTAAATATTTTAATGCAAAATAGGACTCGTGGAATCCTAATAGTAGTTCTCTGAAAAAAAAAAAATAAAAAGCAAGCCAAAGAAAGGGAGGCTTCACTTAGGAAAACAGCCTACAAAATGTTCTCCAGACAATTCCAGACAGGGCCAAACCTTCTTTCAAAGGAGGCAAAAGACAAACTGCGGATGTTGGATGAGGAGCAAACTTGTGAAAGCTCCTTGGTGCTCCGTACACTGGTTAGGACTGATGATCCAAAACCTCTGGAGGGGACCAGTTTGGAGAAAGGCTGCACGGGCTCAGCACTTCTCTTCCCATGTAGGGCCCCGTTGTGTCTGGAGAAATCTCTACTTAAGCAAATAACAGCATTTGGGTTTAATGATCAGAAATACACAGCCTGCGTCTCCACGGGTTTGTGTTCCACACAGCCAAGAAGATCCTCTCCTCTCCTCCCCACCCTATCCTCTCCTCCCCCCACACACAGACAAATGGAAGATCCCGAGGTAATATTTCCTTTTTAGTACGTTGCAAGCTTCTAACTCAAACGGTTATTGCTTCCCATTTTTAAAGTTTACTTAGCAAAAGGCCCGGCTAACGTGAGCTGCTTTGGCAAGCTCCGGAAGAGGCGAGGGGGCTTTGCCTTCAGCTATGCAGCGAGAAACACGGAGGGGAGGGAGCGGGGCTTTTAGGGATGAGTTATATTGCAATCAACTTAGTAAATCTGCATGCAGAAAAGGATGCTAATTAGTCTTAATAGTCTACCAATATGCCCCAAGACTGGAGACACAACAAACGTAAATCTGCTGCCGATAAATATTTTTAATTGTTAAATTTACTGGAAAGAAAGTTTTATTTGCCTTGGCATGCCCACGTGATGTGACAAGATGAAAGATGCGGGGGGGGAGGAGCAGGAAAGGGGCAACAAGCACGCCTCCTTAGGAGAGAGGAAGCACCATGGAAAGCAGCGCGGGGTGGGCAGGGCCTTCCTTCCGATTAGCGGGCTGCCGGACGTGCACGCGTGTTTGGGAGTAAGTTATCGGGAAGAGAGCCAGGCCTTGCTTCGGAGGACGCGTGCTGCCCGCCCAGCACCTCTTTCCTCCCTGATCTGGGCCCAGCCAGCTCTCGTCTCCCCGCGCCCCGCTCCTCCATTCCTGTTGGCACCAAGTCTAGCAAACGCGCATGCACGGAGCGAGCGCTCGGCGAAATTAGTGATGTATCACGTTAATTACCAATGTGATTTTCAAATGGTTGCAGGCAGGCCCAAGGAAAATTAATGGAAATCCAAATTCTAATTATGTGGCTGTTGTTAAAGAATTAAACTAAATACTCTGGGAGGGAGGCTGGGTGGGTTAAGCGCGAAGCAAGGAAGAGGCTTCGGATTGCATAATGCGCGCCACGACCGCGCCGGCAAGGCGGGCTTGCGGGTGGGAAACACGCGGCCGGGCACCTGGGCCCTTTGCCCAACGTGCCAAACCTCGTTAATTTCAAGAGCCGGAGGGACGACGAGGCGATGCACAAACGCCCCCGAAAGGAGCAGACACCGCTTCGAGGAAGGGTGGTTTGGCCGGGTCACTGCCAGGGCGCCGTTCGAGAAGCCAGCCAAAGGGCACATTCAGATCACCAGTCCGGATCATCACTTCATTGTTTGAAACTTCTGAATAGTGATCTCTCTCAAGCTCTTCCTTTTATACAGCTTCTGTGTTGTGTTTTGCAGATCCTCTGTGTATTTTGTAAAGCTGGTGCATGTATGGTGAAATGGCCATGACACAGCAAATAAATCAAACAGGTAATTGTTTGCAGGCTAAAATCTGGATATGAATCACAACGGGCTATTTGAACAGATTCTAGGAGGGACGGCCAGTTACCTGGAGGCAGTAAGTTACCAGAAGAGGGCTTTTCTCTCAATGAAAAGGGGAAGACCTGAGTGCTAAATGAAAAGGCACCTTGACAGGCACAACCATTTGGATATCTCTTGTGTGGTTGTCAGTTTTTAACTGGGATGAGGTAGAAGGATTGGGGTGGGGAAAGCAAAAACACAATTTGAGGTGACAGTAAGGTTACTACAACCACAAGAAATCAGGACAACAAAGTCCTACCTAACCCTAGTCATTGGCTCTGCTTTCTGAGCCTTTGAATACTCAAGGATTAGAAGCATATTCAGAACTCTTACAAAAGCCAGGAGGCCAAATTTTCAAAGTGATGGTGATGACATTGCTGCCAACAGTCTGTCCTGTGATATAAAGGAATAGTTTAAGTTAAAAAAAGGCTGAATTATAAGTCAAAAGGAAGCAACAACCAGCTGTAAGCAAGCTTTTCCATTGTTGTTACATCTGCTAGCTGCATATTCCATTTAGCACAATCTGCATTAATAGCACCTGAATGCTTAATCCCCTCAATTTCACTAGGAGTAAAGAATCTTCAAGCAAATATTCAGTGTTAGTTGGTGGGGAATCAAATGTTAATAAAATCAGGACAGCTGATCAGTAACAACACAAGTAACTTTGGTGAGTCCTCATATTTGGATTTGTTTTCTATAACTAGATGCAGGTAAATAGCCACCAACTAGAAGTCCAATTAAACAGGATTAGGAAGTAGTCATTGTCTTCTTCCAAAGGTCTTCTATTTTCTTTGGAGCTGTAAATGAGATTTGGTCATGCACCACTGAGGCAGCCAGTCCTTATAGATGCTGGATAGTTATAGTTACACAAAGGCTATTTTCAAACAGATATATCAGTATCTACAAAACAACAGACAGTGTACAACTTGCCTTCTTTAACCTGGTGGCTTCCAGAAGTGTAAGTCTATGAGTCCTATCTTGCTTAGCCAGTATGTCAGACTGTCTGACGATGATGGGCGTTGGGTCAAACATAACTAGAAGTCTCTAGGCTGGGGACAGAAGGTAAGTGAATAACCTAGATAGTTTTCTTTCGAGTCAGCTGTTTAAAGAACTTTTGTCAGTTGTATGTTCTCGTGCTAGCCACATGCCTGCCCGTCCTTCCCCACCCCTGCTTTGGATTCCCTTTTCCAAATGGCCTTGGAGAATGAAGAAGTGAGAAAAGGTCACCTTTTCAGAGTCACTGTGGTAGAGTAGATAGGGTGTATACTTCAGACTTGGGTTCAGATCCACCACAGAGCAACCCTGGATTACCCTGGACAAGTTTCTAGTCTCAGTGTCACTTAACCTCACAGGGTTGCTATAAGTCGGGGAGGTGGGTGAGCCACTCTCAACCTCTCCTGAGATCCTTGGAAGAAGAACTGAGAATTCCAGATACATATGAACACTGGTTCTGAATTCCAGAGAGATTGCATTCAAATGCTTCCAGAAGGGCATTTTAGAACACTCTTACCTGTCACCTCGCTTTCTAAAATGGCACCAGAGAAAGAAGACATTGACAAACTGGTATGTCTACATCTTCATCATGTAAAGCAGGACAGGGTGTCAGATACCCTTTGTTTATTTTCCTCAGGGGGAGGTTGCTACCACCTAAGCATTAAAACTCTTACTGAATATTAATAGATAATAACGCATCATCTTACTGATTACTGATATTTAATGACTCGTAAGCTGGATATATGGGAGGTGCAGATTTGTGGTGTTAATGTATGGAAAAGGATGGGCACATTTTCCAGAGATCCCTTTAAATTCCTTAACCAGCTTAGTATGTTTTCCAAGTAGCCCAGCACAGCAGCAAGGACAACCCCACACTAAGCAAGACAATTCAACTCCAGTTTTGAATTCAATATATATAATAGTGAATCTAACAGATACAAGTTCAGAAATATTTTTTTTAAATAAAAAGCTCACCAATTCTTACTTACCAAGATCCTAAAAACAGCTCACCAAAGCAACTTGCAAGGGGTGTGTGTGGGTGTGTCTTGTCCTCAGCCCTGGAGGATGAAAGAGTTTTGCCTTGACTCTTAGTGATCCTCCTAAAAGAGAAAAGTTTTGACAATACAGGTATTTCTGTGGCGATTAGTCATCATTCAGAGAAGAAAATTTCAAGCTGATCCATCAGTGGCCCTGGAGAAACTGATAAAATCTTCAGGACTTTTCTGCAGTGCCTATTTTACATGAACTGACTCAGACCTGGAAGGGATATATAAATGCAACTTTTGGGATGTCCTGAGTTTTGGATGAGATTCAGAGGCCTTTTCTGAAAGGGGGTGATTCATAAAGAGACTAAAAAGTAACTGTGTAAAAGTAGCCTTGAATCTCAGAGTTGAGATCCAAGGCTGAAATTGTATGTGCACCTTCTCTTGAATAAGTCCCTTTCAGTTTTATGCCATTTAGTTCACATACAGCTGCATAGGATTGTGCTGTAGTTTACTCATGGTCGCTGTCATTCAGGAGTTGTCCAGGGGACAGTGCACAAGGCCATCTACTATTCTGGCTAGCAACTCCAGCAGCAGACTCTGGTTCATCAAGAACAGCATGAAGAATATGATGCACTACAGCCCAAGCTATTACTTCGATATGGCCCACTTGCTTTCAGTGGAGATCACACAACTTTTTGAAAATATACAGCCCCTTGTGGAAGAGCAGACAGATGTGAGGGGAGAGGTACTGGCACTCTCATGTTCACAGCAGTGATGACTTCTTAGAGGGTGTTGCAGTTCCACTAACTTGTAGGGCAGAGCACATGGCTAAGCTGGGGACATATCTTCAATCCAAGGGCAATTTTTTCAAATGGTGGCCTTGCCACCCAACAGGCTTACATCAGGTGTGCTCACGTCGTGCGGGAAAACTTGATGGCTGATATGAGAAAAAAGAACTTGTATGAAATAGCCTTCTGATTTGTTAAAGAGGACCTGTGAATGATAAAGAATGATCAGGTTTGTGATGAGGTTTTGTTACATATTGATGTGGTTTGCTTTTTTGTGGACAGCCCGAAGAACTTTGGCTATTGGGTGGTATAGAAATGTAATAGAGAGATTTTCTTTCAAGTCCTATTTAAAAACTCTCCTTTGTATCCTGAAGACTCACCTTCAGAATCCGAGGGTTCAGTTCTTTCCTTTGGTTTGAGCAAGCAACATGGTAGATGCAGGGCATTTGAAAGAAGTAACTGACCACAATGAAACAAAAGTTCATAGCTTCCTACTTCCATTTTTCCTTCTTCTTTCTCTTTGTCACTCCACTTTTATTCTGAACATTCTCTCCCCTGTGTTAGGTGTACTGGAGTACAGCTCCCATCATTCCCAGCCATCATGGCCATTATTTGAGAAGGCTGTCCTGTACCTTCACACATGGACACAAATACATGCACCCATGTATGCAAATCCTTACCCCTCACCTTGCTTTTGTGATCTGTCAATTGCTTGTGCATGTCTTACACTTAGGGGTAATTGCCAAGAATTGTGTGGGCCCAGTGGATATCTGTGGCTAGCCTGTGCTGCTAAACATTGCAGCATTATGTGGCAGAAAACATTGTGTGGATAAAATGTAGTCCATCTCCACCTCCAAAGAAAAATGCTTATTAAACTGAGGTGAGTTTCCTTTGGGGGTTTAACTCCTACTCCACTGTTTATAGAGCAGATCACAGTGACAGGTGCAGCAGCCTGTAGCTCCCACCCTCATACATCTTAACTCAAAATATCATTAATACTAATAAAGATATCACTATGGAAACCAATATACCCAAACATACTCAGAGTAGCGACCCTTGAAAAAGGCAGGGTCTTCTGGCTCCAGCCAGACATGAATCTCTCTCCCTCTCTCTGCATACTTTAAAGGAATTACCAGTGATATGCAAGGCTGTCACTGCCAAGCACATCTATGGATCTGCAAGTCATTTCCATAAATCAGAGGCATTGGGTCCAGCAGAGAGGGGAGCCCTAGGAATATGATGGAGCTCTCTTTGAACATATAATGAAGTGTTCCAGAGGCTGCAGTTATTTTTCTGCTTGTTAAGGATTTTTTTCTTTTGCAGCTTTTGAATTTGATTTTAAATTAAAATGTCGCCAAAAGAATGTTTTATTGGTGATCACTGTTATGATAAATTTATGCCTCAATAATTACTTTTCACATGGTATTGATCCCTGCTGGCAAGTTCTTGTGAGCGTATGTGTGCGCCAGCTCACGCGCATGCACACACGGTGCAGCAGTAGGTTTTTTTGTTTTTAAATCTTTAAAATGGGGAATGATGGCTAGGAGAAACTGGAAGGGATTCCTTGAAACAGAATATGCACTGTAGGTAATCTGGGGTAGTGGAATGGTTGCAAATAGTTCGCTGTTCATTGAGGTCACCTGAAAGCTGCAAGAATACAGACTTCCATTTATATTTTAAAGGTGCAATCCTTATGGGGAAAGTAAAGGAAAGGAAAACTGGGTCTAGATATCAAATATATGATCTTTAGGGCAGGGAGAAATGCCATTTGAAGAATATATTTACAGGGATGATTAGCTGCATGGATATATTAGAGAAGAATCCAATCATCTATATGACTCAGAAAATAATCTAATGACTTGCTTGTTTGATTAAGACAAACCTGCTATCTGGAACTATTAAAATAATGGAGAGTTTAAGCATTTATTTTGCCATGGTATGGATTACATGGTCATGTATTAATCAAATGTTAAAAATGGATTTTAAAATTTGATTTTAATGATGATAGCTAGTTGGGGCTTCTGTGAAAAGTTTTGGTGCTGATGCCATCATCGTAAATAACCTACGCGTGCTGCTCTAGTCAGAATTCACTGAACATGCTGTTCCAGATGACAAATGATTTTTTTCTTGTTATTTGATCAAGATAAATTGCTATGCTAAATAGTTTCTAATTATAACCTGTTATAACATGCTGTAGCATTTAAACTCTCAATTAATTAATTAGTTTAAAGCAATGGTTCTCTAAGTGCAAAGTTAAGTGCCTCAGTAAGGAAGTGTGGACGTTTGCCAGAACTAGGAAGAGAAGCGGCTCTTCCCTGGGACTTCCCCATTCCCTGAAGTGTTGCATGCTGGGACAGAATACCAAGCTAGTGCCATCCTTTCCCAGCCACTCAAGAGGTGAGGTTTCAGATTTCTCCTCTGACATTTTTCTTTTGACTACAGCTCCAGGTGACCATAATTCTCTGTGCCAGAAGCTTCAAAAACCTTTGTTGAATGTTACTATGTGGTAGTTACCACACTTGGTTCCCTGCCTCGTACGCACATACTCTGTGCTATTAAGTCTATTAAGACTTCCCGTAAAACCACACAATTGAAAAGAAAGTCAGATTATCTATTCATATAGAAATGCTTTGTAATACCAGTCATGTGCCCAGATCCTTAAATAACCTTTTGAAGATCAGTATAAAGATAGGCTTGATCACTTTTTCAGTGGTGGCAGTGTGGCAAGAAATGGCTTTGTAATTAGTCAACTCACATGTTGGTTCCAAAAAATATGGGGACTGGTATTAATGGAAAAGCTTACCTATTATATATTAATCATGGTTGCCGAAGCATTTGGTTCGGCAAGACCCCAGTTCTATCTTCAGGTGGACACTGTAGCTCTTACATAAACAAGCTACATGAATATTTTTGAAGGATCCGTTGAGAGAAGGTGGCCATGGGAGTTGAACAAATCAGAACTCATTTTTTGCTTATTTTCAATATTGTTGTGTATGTGCCTTATTGACTGCTAAGAGTGCGCTCCTATACATATCCACTCAGAAGTAACACTAATTGAGTTCATTGGGGTTTACTCCATTGTAAATGAGGACATGGGTATAGGATTGCATCCTGACTTGGTTATAACTGGGTCTACTGTATGATTTGTTCTGTCTGTCACAATATCATCGGGATGTTGGTGAAACTCTCCTGTACTTCTGGAATAAATAGAATATGAAAATAAAATAAACAATAATGTTGCAGAAATATTAAACATGGTCCCTTAGTCTATGTAAACATAGGTGGATCAAGGATGAAAAACACAGGAGATTTATGAATGCAAGTACCACTGATGGTTGTAAATGCTCTAAAGGAAACATTTGGCCACAAAACTAAAGTGTGAAGGGGCAGGCGGGCAGCTGCCTGCGTTTGTGAACTCTGGTGGTGCATCTGGGAGGACTATCTTTATGAACACCTGTACTTTCAAAATTTAGCCCGACATGACTGTATCTATTCCCAGAAAAATGGAAGAGTGGGGAAGCAAGTTACTGTTAATTATAATAGAAGATCAATGGTTTGTCTACAACATTGACACAATGTTAACACAATTCATTTTTAATGATTTTCACTGGACCTCAGAAGAAAATGTTGCGTGGGTTGCCCCAGAGTTATGACTAGTTCTGAGGACTTTGCTGAGGGTAATCTGCATTCTGCATACATGCAGTAAACATGCCTTGGATTACTCTATTTGGCAATAGCTAAAATTTGGGTATATGTTACTTTGCTATAGATTTCCCAAAAGTTTCAAATCCAGAAACAGAGAACTGTTGGAGGTGAGTGGGCAACTCTGCCCTTGACCTCTGTTACTAATTCCATGTAATACCTGGAGCCAAGTGTCAAAAGAAAGGGTGCTAGACCCATTGCTTGGGCTCTACAAGTTTTAAAAAATAATAACACAAACATTCCCTTTGTATTTCATCACAAAACATTTAATGATGCACTGGCTTCTATAAATCAAATGTATGAAAAATATGCTTCCGATAGGATAAATCATCACCAAAGATAATCTTTCTCATGCAGTCACTTTTTCTTGAATCTCAACATGAAGATCTCCCGTGAAGTGTTTGGAAGTGATGAATGAAGCAGTAGATTGGTCTGACAGAGACACAAACAGTCATTTCACAGTGCTAGGATCACATCAAGAAGCTGGGATTGAAGGCAAAATCCATTATGCAATTTACTTTTGTTTGTCTTCTCTTTTACATGCTCATGAAAAAATAAAATCAAGATTTAACCATCCTATAATGGAGTGAGGTGAATAACCAAACTTGGAGTGGAAATCACCCTTTCAAAAATGATTCATCTCTTCTTAGAAGAAATGAGAATGCACATAATTAGGACAGCCTGCTCCGAAAGCAATGGTTTGCTGGGTTGCATTCATCTGGATTATTGTCACATAGCCCTTTGTCACCCTAATCCTAGAAATCTCTGCCATTCCCAACATGAGAAAACTTCCATTTACCTTGTCCTGCAATAAGCCCTAATTTTTCAATAACCGTTGAGGTCAGACAGGTCTACTGCAGACCGGACAATTCGCCAGCCAAAGAGGCTAGAGATTAGAGGTCACATCATCCCGCTTAATATCCTCCCAAAGAGGAAGAACGAAGGCAGGAGAAGCCATAGTTCTGACTAGCGGGCTAGTGGTAAGTTTGGAACTGCAGATGCTCATTATGACAGTCCTGTAACTCACACTGCCAAGGAGAGGCTCAAAATGCAGGCACCTGTGTTGAGTCATATCAACAGTTTTAGCAGTTTCAGTCTCCACCAGGAGTAGATCTTTTGTGAGGAGAATGGATCTTAATTGCCCATTCAAGACCAAGAGACCCTCCCATGCATAATACTTGCATAAAAAGTGAACAATGTATTACTGTTGAGAAAATGCATTTTCCCCAGCCCCAGCATCTGTGAGGGCTGCAGCTCAGCTCAGAAGGAACTGGGGATTCTGAGGGGTTTGGCCGATGACATCGGTGATTCTGCTAAGTGCTCGCACTGTGTCCCTGAAAGCTCTGGTTTTGCTACACCCTGGCACTGCTTAGGGTGGAACCCTGCAAAATGCTGATCAGGCCAGGCCTTTCTCCCCTCATCCCATAAATCTTACAATTGTGAATGGATCTGTCATTTGCCATGCTATAAACCTGTGTCTGGAGGGGATCCACAGATCTGCTGCTCTGATCATCTGCCCTGAGCCAGGATTCAAAATGTATTAAGATGCTTCAGGCTTATTGTATGCCACACGCCGAGAGCAGGAGTGAACAAGGAGAGCTGTGCCGGAGATACCAGCCAAATTTGAGGAATGGGTTGGTAAATGGGGTGAGATGTGTGCTGTTATTTATATATCTCAGGGGGCCTTATTCAGCCATATCTATATCAGCTGCATTGCTTTTTACAGCACCATCCTATCAGAGGTAAGCCCCACTGAATTAAATGGAATTTACTCCAAAGGTATCTATAAGATTATGGCTGTAGCATCTTTCATTACAATAGAAAACTGCAAAATAGCATGAGATCCTTTCAGTAAAAGGATGGCATAAGGCCCAGGTGAGCATAGATCAGGACATCATGTTAATTCATAATACTGTTCCGTTATCCAGCATGTTTTTACAAAGAGCTGAAATTAACTAATTTTCAAAAATGGGTTATGGAATAGACAAAATAATAATAAAGACATGTGCAGAGTGCATTTCTCTAACTACATATATTTAGGGCACAAACTTTATAAGCTTTGAAAGCCCATGATATTTTGGTGCCTACGTGAAATTCTCCCCGCTACACAAGCACACACTCCCCACTAGTAAAATAATTATAAGAAGAAGATGATTATGTAACTGACCATTTGCTGCTCTGGAATGTTACTTAAACTTTGCTCTGTGAGAGAGCAGCCTTGCTCTGCTTAATTGCAGGGCTGGCTCTGCAGAGTCCCAGAGTTTTCCTTTGGAAAATGCAAACACTGAGACAGATGAACTCTGGTCAAGCAACCGTGAGTCATGCTCCAGAAGAAAATGATGGTGTTCTTTCATGGAAGGGATCTTTCCCTCCTACAGAAATCCGTCTTCAAAGAAATACGTTAGCAGGGAAACTGGCTAAGGAATTGAAGGAGGGACTGATGGGCATTTAGGATTATTACTATTACTATTATTATTAGGCTAAACAGCATGAACCCAAAGCAGCCTTTTTCTTGCGCCCTCGTAATACAGCATCAGCTGTCTGCAGCTTGCATGAGCTCTAATTTATAACTCACAAATAACTTCCTTCTTATGGCCGCTGTGATTCATGGGGCGCTGTGTCCGGGAGGATGGATTTGTGAGTGACGGCTTCTCTCCACAATTTACCAGGTACACACAGTGCAGGCCCATCGAGGTCTGATTTACAGCCATATGTGAGGACGGGGCTTTGGCTCTGTGCTTGCCTGGATTTGGGCAGACTCCTTCTGAAGGGAGGCTGGGAAGGATTGCAAGCCACCCTGCTAGCTAAGCTACCAGATTAAAAAGCCATCAAGTAGCAATGAAAATTCAGAAACAACTGTTCTCCCAGCCTGCTCTGCATCCAAATAGCAATTTAGAGACAGAGACCACATTTCTTTGTTATTGCTGATGGGTTGGGCTGTTTCTTTTTCTGTTTCTCAATCTGGGGGAGCAAGAGTCTGTAGTGTAATGGGATGTCAGAAAACTTGCATTTAAAACTCGGTATCTCAGTAATATAGTAAAGCATTACCTGTATTCTGAAGGGAGAAACCTCAAGAAAGCTACTGTCTCATAAAGGGGAAGGGGAAAGGGCAATTATACAGAAAGAGAGAGAAGCATGTCTCTAAAATAGGGCAGCCTATTTGCCAGTCTTGCACATATTTGAGTCAAAATGTATATTTACAAATATTCTGCATTTGTCAAAATCTTCATTATTAAATACTGAATATAGCATTTCTGATGTGAATTTTTCTCATCATGCTTTATCTTAAAAATCTAAAGTCAGGGTGCTTCAGGCCTGATGGCATTTCTTGACTGATTTTAATTTGGCAGGCATCAAAGCTAAAATCTCTTAAGAGCTGTCAACTCTCAAATACTAAATACCATTGCATGCCATGTATCAAATATTATCAAATGCTAAATACCAGTTAAAAACAATACATGGGAAGCGCCTGTGGCATTCTCATCAGCAAGATGAGGAGCAGGGTTCCTCCTGGAGATGCTGGGCTCCAAGACTGGATCCTGCCGCATCTCCAGCTTCAGCCCCTGTACACCCACTGAGCACGCACATGTTGGGGGAAGTCTGCTCAGAAAGTGAAGAAAAGGGCCACCTTGCATGGCATGCTTTGGTTCCTCCTACTCACTACGTATGCTGTTCTATAAGCAAAAGAATCAGCAGCTTTGTTACATTATTATGTTATAGGAGAGCCAGTTGCAGTGTGATGGTTACAATGTTGGACTGGGATTTGGGAGATCCAGTTCTAGCCCTAATTTGTCCTTGGAGCTCATTGGGTGATTTTGGGTCAGTCACTGAGTCTGAGGCTAATGCACCTCCCAAGGTTCTTGAGGGCAAAACGGAGCAGAGAAGTTCTATGTAAGTTGTCTCGGGTTCCTTATGTGAGGCAAAAATGTGGGATATAAATGTAATAATACGAATAAAATTATGGACTACTATGTTTGGGGATACTGGCCAATCTCGTCATCAGGTTGGTCTAGATTAAGAAACCATGAGAATTTTGTTTTAGTTGATTTTAAAATCAGGACCTACCCAGTTTGCATATTCTGAATTGAAGATGGACTTGCATAATCTGCAGCTGAAGCCCAGTTGAGCTCCATGGACATTTCTGAGTTTACAAGGTGATCTGTGTGTCAGGTGTGCAGCTTTGAAAATGCACTTTTGAAAAATGGATGTGTTTCAAAGATGTGAACAATTGATACATACATTTGGAAATATATGCATGAAATATTGTATTGCTTTTCACATGCAAAAAATGCAAAGCCAGTGAGCTTCTTTAAACAAGCTTCATGATGGAATTTGAAGAATTTCAGGTTTTGCTGATTCACAGATCCCTATCAGGCTTTTATCAGACGATATCATTATAAACAAACAAGTTACAATGAATGCAGTTGTATTTCCTACCATATTTTTTATACCTAAGGTGTTCAGTGTCCAGACAATTATGCTGAGTTTGTGCCTAGAATCAAATCCTGATGCATCCATTTATCTTACTGGGTAGCTTAGAATTAGTACCTGATCTCTGAGTCTTGGTTTCAAAATTTCTATAAAATGGGGATGATCATCCCTAATGTACCTTGCAGGGATGTTGTAAGGATGAACAGGACCACGAATGTGCTTCAAAAGGTCTGTGTAAAATGAAGGAGCAGCAGCACAACAGTAAACAGGGGAAGATAAAAGTGCTGAAGGTCAGGGAACTCTGACTCACTCCATCTCCTTAGTATGCTCCATCGCTAAGAAACCATAGCCACACCTGAACTGTTTCACTGTTTGCAGAACTGAAATCTCAAATTCTGTCCCATTGTGAAAAGCAGGTTTTGCTGCCCTGTGGCAGCCAGAGGAACTCTAACTTTCCACATCTGAGTGGCTCAAATGAAGACGGAGTGCCACCTACTGAATCCCTCTGCGTGCTACATGCAGTTGCGGGCTCATACGGGACCACAATGGCAACGAGAAAAAGGGACCAAGCAATACAGCAAGAATTAAGAGGTGTCTGCCCCAGGTGAGTCACGTGGGTCCTAACCTTCACTAAAACATGGGTGCTGCCACCCTGAACACTGCCACTCACGACTTTCAAATTAGTGCTAATCTAATTTATTTATTATTTATATGCCGCTACCATAGTCCATGATTGGGTTCCCTGTGTGGCTTACAACAATTAAAACAAGATTCTAAGACCAATAATGCTAAAAACCTTTTACAAAACCTCAATAATACAAAAACATAATCCAATGAATGAAGATCATTACTTAAACCATTTAAATAAGCAACCATGAATAAATAATATAAACTAAAAGTTATAAACCAGGGTCATGTTTATCATTTCAATCAATGAAATAGCTGGAAAAACATACATCTTTGCCTGGTGCTGAAATGATAGCAACAATGGCACCAGGCACATCTTTCTGGGGAGCCTGTTCCAGAGATGGGGTAGCCACCGAGAAGGCCCTCCTCCTTGCCACTACCCCCTTGCTCTCTGAGGGATGGCTCCTTAAGAAGTACTTCCTCACTTGATCTTAATCAAGGAACATATGGGAGAAGGCGGTCCTTCAGGTACCAAGGGCCAAAGCCATTATTATCTCTGATCTGCTTCTTTCTTCAAAGCCCAGTGCTGGGCCTATGTGTTTGTTTTTCTTCCTTTGGTTAGATGGTGCATTTATTTGTTTGTACACTTCTGCAGCCCTTCAACGTCTCTGGGTGAACAGTTTTTCCCCATGATAAAAGACTCAGCCAAGAACGCAAGGAGAGCCCTGCTGAATCCGACTCAAGGTCCCATCTGGCCACCATCTCATATCCAGGAGTGTCTGTTATGCACACAGTTACAAGTGCTTGTGATTTCGGTAGCCGCTGGACCTAAGCCTTTGTATTCTTGGTAACTTATGCAAGGACGCCCTCTTCTGGTTCCAGCATGATGTTTTCAAAAGCTACTTCCCTGTTTTCAGAATACTGATGTGACAAATTCATAGCTCCTCAGTGAGAGGGGAGCAGAATTCTGCAAGAAATAGCAAGTGTGTGTTTCTGAACGTTTCAAAGCACATGACCGTTGCAGTTCAATCTGTAGAACAAACCTGTACTCTGCTAGGGCTCATCTTCTGGGGAACCTGGTGTGCAAAGTCACACTGCCTCTGATACTGGAGGTAACACATGTCCATCAGCAATATAAGCCACCGATAGCCTTCTCCTCCATGAGGTGTGCAATCCCCTTTTGAACAGAATTCCAGATGTGCGGCTCAGATTGTGCTTTCTCAATTGGTACAGCAAGGTTTTGAGTGGGATCAGAGTCCACCCCACTTTTTTCAGGTTCCGGAGATGAGCCTTGATACATGTACAGATTAAGTCCTCAGGGACAGTGGCTTTGTCTCTCCACCATTGACGAGGCTGAGCTTTTATTTTCTCTGGTATTGGAAGGCCAGTTATTAAGAATTCCAGACAATCTAAGATTATACCCCAGTAAGTTTGGTAATATTGAGATTATGTCTCATGTGTTTCTACAAAGGAGCTACTACAGTTTCTACAAAGGAGCTAGGGAACTTGTGCTGAATGCTTCCTTACTGCAATTTTCTAATCAAAGGTGCAGAAATTCTTCCAGCCCATTCTATTCTGGGGGAGCTGTTGGGAGCCATATTCCAGTGGTGGATGGAGGCAAGGCAAAACAGCAGAATCAAAATACCAAAACTACTAGCCCAGTGTAGCTTAAAGTCCTTGATGTTCTGCAGCATCTCTGGCCCTTGGCTGGATCCAGCCTGCCAGGTACCCAAATATCTTGGGCTGGCCCAACCTATCCAGTGCAGCATCCTATTTCCACAGTGGCAAGCCTGATGTTGCTGGGCAGATAAAGCTTTACTGACTTGATTTCAATAGCTCCCTCCTGCTCATGTCTTCCAGCAAGTGACATGCCTCTGATCCTGGAGGTAACATAAAGCCATCAGGAGGACCACTGGTTCATTTGCACAATAACCATTCATTTGTGTAATAACTTCATTTATGCAATACCCGCTTCCTCCATTCATTTGAAATATCCTTTCAAGCAGTCCAAGTTAGAGTGTGTCACTGTATCAGCCCCAAATATTGTGCCCTTTCTTCAAAGGGGAGTTGTTTCAGCCCCTTGTTCATTTTGGTTGCTGCTTTCTGCAACTCTTCTAGCTCCACAATAACCTTCCCGAGGATACTGTGGAGGATTGCACTGTAAAACCCAAGCTTCAAGCTAAAGGCCTGTCTATTCCCCCCACCCCAACTCAGTTTTCAGATGAAGTGAACTACAGAATGCTAGTGGACTGTGAATAATACATTTACTCAAGTGAATAAACTGTTAGAAATGATGTTACAGCTCATTTGCTTCCCAAAAGTGCACTCTCCTGGCCAGAAGATGGTATTACAAAGAAAAGAGAAGGGGAGAGGGAAAGAGGGAGGGAGTTGATACATTTCATGACCAACAGTTTTTAAATAGACATGTTGTTGTTGTTGCTTTAAAGGATGCATTTATTTGTAAAATGTAAGCATCTTAAATGTACCCTGTTCAGTCATATTCCCACACTTTCCCTTATTCCAGCCGAGGTTACAGAATAGTCTTACAAACATTTGGGGAGGAGTTCCTAAATTTAAAGGGAAGGGTTATTTTGCAAGTGTTTCATAGATTAAAGAGATGGATTACTATTTCTGGATTCCATCTCATGATCACATAACATTCATAGGCTATCTGAGATGAATTTATTGTGGTTATTAGATGGACCTAGGGGGCTTAGCAATTTTAGCGGGGTACACCAGATCTCTTTCTGAACTGGAATTCACTTTATCCTGGATCGCTGGCCAAATCAGCTAGGTCTGATGGGAGTTGTAGTCCAAAATATCTAAAGGGTGCCAGGTTAGAAAAAGCTGCTTTAATCACAATAAACATTAGTTCTGACTGTTTCACAATGACTTATAATAGCCATTCCTTTAGTCCTTTCCATCACTCCAACATTTCTGATCAGAGATGGACTGAGAAATACAGCAGAGTCTTTACAGATCAGGGAACTTCTGTCTGATTCAGTTAGGCACATACCTGTACAGCTCATTAACTGGAAAAGCTGGTAAGTCACAGAGACTGAAGCCCAGACTTTGTATCTGCTCTTGGTAGATATTGCCCAGCTGTTTCCCGGTTATTGTCTGTGCAGAAGACACATCAAGAACAACAGAATGCAATAATGCTGATTACCACCGAGTCATTCCTACCTAATTGATGTCACTCGAAAGACCAAGGCTAAAAGTGTCCCATTTACTTATTTATCTATTTCTTTTTAAATGTACACCTATGCATTTCCTTCTATGTTTAAGGCAGAAGCAAGCCCCAGCACTTAACTGAAGAAATCTGGTTTCATAATTAAACATATCACTTACAGAAATGTAAAATATTTATTTACTGGATCCTCATCTGTTGCCTGCCATAGAAAACAGGGTGGCAAAGTAAAAGAGCCACTTCAGGTCCCCCGTAAGGCAACTTCATAAAGATGGGAAATGCCATAAAGGTTGTAAACAGCTGACAGGCCCATTTTTCCTTACATCTTTCAGTGGGTTTTATGTTCCAATAACTTCTTACCTTGATAGCTCTCTTCCCCATGTCATTGTGCACCTGTTCTTAATTTAATGGTAATTGTTTCTATTCCCTGATTTCCTTATCTTCTCAATGCCATTATAGCAGAAAATAGTGGGATTCACTACAGTCAAGGCTATGAAACAAATGGCACTTTTTGTTCATTAACTGGACATCATTTGAATCCTTTTCACAAGTCAGAGACAACGTTTCTTCACTTAATGCAACTTTCAGAAACCGCAGCAAGTGGGCAGAGGCTCTGTCTCCATGCTATTCCTAAAGCTGGTGCAGGGCCAGCTGGCTCAACCAAGATAGTTTGCCTGACTGGAACCATTCATCCTTCCAACGCTGTCATGCTCACCTCCTCTAATGCAATGGACTGAAGACCTTCTAATGCTTCCAACATCTGAACAGCTGGCGTATAGACAACACCTTCAAAGGAATACTTATCGGGAGATGTGGTTTGCTTTTGCTGAAGCCTGGGTATAATTGCTAGAAAGTTGTATTCTCTCTCTCTCTCTCTCTCTCTCTCTCTCTCTCTCTCTCTCTCTCTCTCTCTCTCTCTCTCTCTCTCTCTCTCTCTCATATATATATATATATATATATATATATATATATATATATATATATATATATAGTGAAGGATGCATTTAAGTATGTTCATCAAACTAATAGCAATAAAAAGGGGGAAATGGCATAACTGTGAACCAGAAGAACAATATGAACCAAGCTGGAACAGAGTGCAGTACTACTACAGGATGGGTTCCTGCAGACAATTTAAAGGGACTGTACCAACACAGGGAGGGGAGGGTCAGCTTTATTTCTCTGTCCCTCAGTTAGTCCCCTGTTTTCAGACTATATGGACTGCAAATCTTTGTGCTGCTAAGGGACAGTTGCCTGCCACCTTGTAGCTAAAGAGAGTACTTCAGGCTCCAAACACAGGGATATTAAAATTAATAGAGCATTTAAAGATCAAATAGCTCCAAGTGGCACACCTTTCAGGTCCCCTTAATATGTGTGCCAAGTTTCAGGTGTGTAGGTTTCAGGATCTTAGAGCTATGACACCGATAGACAGACACCCTCCTTTATTATAGATAAACAGAAGCATTAAATGACCAGCAGTTTTTAAATGGGCATAAAATGCAGATAAACTCAGCTCATAAGTTCTCATATTATTATGGATGGAGCTGCCAAAGTATGGACAATACATTAAAAACCTGTACAGGCGCCAGCCCTAGTTGGCTGCCAGCAGGAAGTATGTGCTCTGTTTTAGATGGCAATTGTGTGCAGCTTCTCCCCATCTCACTGAATGAGCAGTCTGCTATCTTGCAAGACTCCCCGCAACCCTTTCGGACCCATGGGCACCTTTAAGAGTCTGCAGTGCAGTGGGCACAACCATAAAATCAGTGGAATGCCCCTTTCCTGTCTCCTGTCCATAGATCTTAGCCTGCACCTTATTCAGCAACATTTTGCTTTCATCTCTATCAGACACTGCAACATCTCTTTAAGAAGGGATTATCTATTTTAGCTAAATGCTGATGGTGCAATACTGATAATGATTCTTTTAAGTACACGTTTTAGCTTAAAATGCCAACTTCCTTTGGTGAGGAAGTTATTACACAGACAGTTTCAGTACTACGACGATTCTCAGTATTTAAATGGTAGGAGGAAAGGCTTCTTTGTGCCCTTTTGACAGCTGAAAACTGGTCTTACATCATTGGAAAGATAAACATTGTAATGCATGGAGGACCTTCCAACACTTTCAGTGTGTAAGGGGTGCCACCTTCAAATGGATACGTAGGTGGATGTTTGATCTGCTTTGGTTGAAGTCTAAATGCTACACATTTCATGCAAATCCATGTACATATATTTAAAAATAAAAATGCAGACAATTTGTTGGGGTGCTGGGCTTCATATTGGGGGCCCCTACACAGATACCATCAGAGGTGCCTGTGGGTGCTTTCATGTACAATTTGGAATGCAAATTGCATGCATATTCCAATTTGGTGAACAGGATTTTTAGAAATTGAATTATATAGGATGTTAGGACTAAGATATGGTCCAGTTGTTTAAGGTTTTCTGCTTATACATTTTCTCCATCATCACATGAGCTACATTTTCACCAGGACTTTGCTAGTGTAGCTAGTTAGCTGCTGCAATTTCCCACCCCCTTCTTGGGACTACTGATAGTCTAATTTTGCTAAAGGCATTATTAGGGAATTAAGTGAAATTAATTAAGCCTAATTCAATTGTTATTTTAAGAGCTTCTCCTTATCACAGTCTTCTAAAGAGTTTCATTCTCTCACTTGCTGCAGACTGGCATTAACATGCATGCTCCCGCTGAGCTGTTGCTGCAAATCCCAAACCCAACCCAGTGGAAGTTTTACTTAATGCTAAGGGGTGTATTGGGCTGAAGCATCCTTGGCTGAGGATTGCTTCTACAAAATGGAAGAGGAATGGAAAAGTTGACTGATAACTGGGAAGGGTCAGGGACCCTGTTATCCAAAGTAGGGTAAGGGAAAGTCTATAGCCCTCCAGATGTCATTGGACTTTAACTCCCATAATCCCAGACCATGATGGTAGTTGGAGTCCAACAACATCTGGAAACCCACAATTTATCAGGGTTTGCATGCTTTTCAAAATTACAGATAAGGGGTATCAATTATCAGAGCTACCAACTGGATGACACTTTGTTTCTATTTTTTTTAAAAAAGGTCACCTGCAATCTCAAATGCATGATAAAAACACCCTAAAGAGTAGAATGTGTGGCTATGGCACCATGCGCCAGTAGGAGCCCAGCCAACCTATCCATATTGTTCCTAATCTTTGAGAAAGGCCTAACAGGCAAAAATGGGTTCCCATAAAACACAGTTTATTTCTTAACACCAGTTAAGGTCACTGACACGTTCCCTTCACGTAAAGAAATGGATGGTGTTAAAGAGGGACTTTGCCTGTGTGCACACGAGTAACATATTTCATCCCAAGGGCTGAATTCCATCCTGGGAAATGTCTCGGGGACCACATTCCATCCGTGGACGGGGCCAAAGCAGAGTAGGTGGTTCCAGGACGTGATTAACTTACCCATTTTAAGCCTTTAAGACTCAAAGGGAAGCAAGTCTCACGTTTAGCCAGAAGCATGCAGGCCTGGATCACGCAACAGCACTGTTGAATAGCATCCTGTGCCAGTCCGCTCACAAACAGGCAGGGCTGGGTCATCCAGTAGCCTTGGCCTCAGGCCCCACAGGGAAAATCAGCTTCTTTTTCTTGCAGGGATGAGGGGGCAGGGCTGGGGGAGAAGCTTGCAAGCCAAATGTGGAATCCCCATGGGCTAGAGGTGGCCCACGGCACAGGCATTGCCCACTTCCAGCGTAACATAAGGACTGTCTTCAGCCCAGCCCAGGGTACTGCAAGCTCTGCACTGGATGGAGGGCCTGGACATTGCCTAGAACTTTTCCATCCTTGGCACCTGAAAGCCTAAAATGCATGACTCTCTCCGTCTCCTCTCCTCTCGTCTCCTCTCCTCTCCTTGGTGTGCACGCTCACCATTTTCTTTGCTTTGGCCCTTTCTCTTAACCAAACTCTTCGCCACTCTCCTCTGTTTGATTGTTCCAATTCCTTTTTTCTGCTCTTGTACCAGACATATCATTCTTACAAAAGATATGGCATAAATTGAGAGTCCCCCCATGTTTTAACACCTGGGATAACTGCCCTTCCTCCTTTGCTCCACCTCCCACACTCACATCTTTCTGGCACAGCATGCTGGATAACTCCAAAGCTGCGGAAACACAGACTTCCTTTGGAGACACGCAGCACGTGGCTTTCCTGACTCACTAAAAGCAAGCAAAGCGGGGATCTGGGGGCAGGAATGTGAGCGATGAGCAGGGTTGGCATCAGAGCTAAGCATGTTCATATTGCTGCTGGGGGCTCACATCCTAACAGGGCCCACTGACAAGAGCCCCCTGCAGGTGTCTCTCCTACTCACCACTGCAACCTGTTTGTTTCCCTGCATCTCACTCTGGTCCAGACAACCGCCCTGGTGAGAAGAAAGGGGCAGCAGGCACCACTGCCGGTTTGCTTTGGGGTTCTCTTCCCACTAAACAGCCAAGCAAGTCGTATCAGGGATGGGAAAGAAAAGGGACAAGAACATGGCCGTGAGAAGGTAGCCACACTGAGAGAGGGGGCCCATTGAGGATGTCTTGCTCATGGGCCACTACTGCTGATGAAGCACCTTGCCCAAAAGGGAAGGTTTGCCCAAAGAATCAACAGCCCTGTAGAACATATGGAGCAACTGAATGGATGAGAATCGGATGAATAACACCTTCCTTTGCAGAACCATCACAAGGGAAAAACACTGTGAGTCCTGAGGAAAGCAAGAGAAGAGAAATTCCAGCAAGCTAATTCCAGCAAGTAGTGAGAAGGAAGGAATTTAGTTTGTTTATTTATTTATTTAGTAAACTTCTGTGCTGCCCCATTCGCCGAAGCCTCGGGGCGGCTTACAACAATAAATAAATACATATAATCATATAAAAACAATATAATTGGAAACGCCCTGGCCAAAGATATAAAATCAATAAATAAGCTAACAATTAAAATGCCGTGTAAATAAAAAGGTCTTGGCCTGGTGCCGAAAAACATATAACGACGGCACCAGGCAGACCTCTCTGGGGAGCGCATTCCATAGTTTAAATGTATACCTCTCTTTGCTCTGTGCTGCTTGTGTAGGAAACATAGGAACCAGTGGGCTCTTCAGGAATGAAGAAACAAAAGCTGGGATGTGCTTCCAGATTTTAAGGACCATCTTGCTGCATTCATAGAATTTTATGGGGGATCCAGATAACACAGTTATCCACTGGTAAACCCCATTGTTTTCTCACTATTCCTTCTCTCTTATTTCATTTTATTTCATTAGCTAGCTAATCCAGGGAAATCAGACACAACAGAAACAATCAGGGCCCCTGTACCTTTATTTTAGCAAGCATCTGTGGACAGAAGGGTGGGAGGTTTGGTGGCCTCCCAGAGATTTTGGCTTCAGCCCTATGCAGGCTGCTCCCTAACACAGCCTCTGTAACAAAACGTAAAGAATGAGCCTTTGAACATGCAATATAATGGTGCCATCTAGTGGGATGAAGATAAAACAACCAGAAAAGCTTAGAGCCTAGGTCAGTGATGGTGAACCTTTTAGAGACCGAGTGCCCAAACTGCAACCCAAAACCCACTTATTTATCGCAAAGTGCCAACACTACAATAAAAACTGAGGTTTTAGTTTAGAAAAAAAACTCACAGCCAGTCCAAGCAAATATACATATGTATATATATCATTGGCAGTGCACTGACCGGCCATGCGAAAGCTCGAACGAGTCATGGCTCGTAATATCATCACCTGGTGCTTCTACTCTTTTCTGAGCATGCGCATGGCCCCTATGTGCACTGTTATCCGATAATTGGCTGCTGGGGTGACTTGGCTTGCATGCCAACAGAGAGAACTCTGCATGGTCACTGTGGCACGCATGCCATAGGTTTGCCATCATTGGCTGAACCCTACACTGGGGCACTCCCCTAACTCTAATATAGGGGTAAAGCTCCATTCAAAATAGGGCAATTTTGAAAAAGGCTTCCTTGAGTAGCTTTTTCTGCACAGCTCATCATTTCTGCCCATTCTAAACACATTCCAACCATCAAAACCATGCCAGAACACTCCATTTTTCTAACCCTAACCCAGTGATGATGAACCTTTTAGAGAGCGAGTGCCCAAACTGCAACCAAAACCCACTTATTTAACACAATGTGCCAACACTACAATAAAACCTGAAAACTGAGGTTTTAGTTTAGAAAAAACAACTCACAGCCAGTCCAAGCAAATATACCTCGTTATATATATCATTGGCAGTGCACTGACCAGCCATGCGAAAGCTCAAATGAGTTGCGGCTAAGGAGTCATGGCTCATGACATCATCGCCTGGCACCACTACTCCTTTCTTAGCATGCGCATGGCCCCTATGTGCACTGTTATTCGATGCTCAGCTGCTGGGGCGATGCTGGGGCGACTTGGCTCATGTGCCGATAGAGAGGGCTCTGCACGCCCGCAGTGGCATGCATGCCATAGGTTCACCACCACTGGCCTAGGTTATCAGCTTAACAAAAGAAGTCAAGAGCCCGGTGGGAGTTGGAGGAGAAATGTCATTGAATGAAAACTCCAAACCATTAGGAAATATTGTTCTAGATCAAGTTAAACTTTATTTAAAATACAAGATCACTGGAAGGTGGAAGATGGTTTCGAAGCAAAGTGCAATCTTGTCCATTTTCACGATGAAAGCGTTCCATCTCCATCCTCATCTGGGAAAGGGGGATCTGTCAGTACCAGTGCTTCCTTCTTGGTCTGGGGTGGAGAAGTTGCAACCAATGGCATCATCCATCTCTCCAGACAGAGGCAACGGAACCACTCTTGCTCTCTGATCTACCATTCCAGGAAATACTTCTTCTGCCACTTTGTGTTTGCGCAAGAGAGGCTGGGCAAAGCAAAGAGACGGCAAGGCAGAGCGAGAGAAAGAGAGAATGAGAGTGAGGGCTTTGCAATCCTGTTGTGGTGCAAATGTCACCCGGGTTTGACTCTGGCTGCTGCCTACCCTGAATGGCTTTCCCCGTGGCCCTTCTTAGGAAAAAGATTCCTAACTTGGGTTCTGATGGTTCCTCCAGGTTTGTTCCAGTTGTTTTAGGAGTAACGCCCCCTGCTTATTCTAATGCATATTGCCAGCTCATCTAATGTGGCTGGGGATGGTGAGAACTGTAGTCCAACACAACTGAAGTGTTCCCCAGTGGGGTTAAACCGATTTATGTATGTTGGCCTTTGAAGGCTCGGTCTTCTGCACATTTAGACAGAAAGTGTCCTTCAGCTCTCCGCATTCCCCAGCTGTACCCGGGGTGAAGTGCACTATCTTATCTCGTGTCTCTAACAGCTGTTCTTGTGCCTTCTACTTCACTGCAGAGTGCCTAAGACTGAAACAATGTTGTTATGGCCTTGTTGTTGCTAGTCGCAAAGTCACGTCTGACCCATTGCGACCCCATGGACGACATTCCTCCAGGCCTTCCTGTCCTCCACCAGCCCCTGGTGGAGCCATGTGGAAGCTGGGATATGGTAACAGGTGATATAAATAGGAGCTGAAATAGCATCTCAGGTGGTAGGAGGATGCCCAGTCTTAATGGTGCAACCAAAATAGCTTTTCAATAAGATCACACAAATCTGGGGTGTGTAATGGGGTTATGCCAAGCTGCAATCCATTATTTATCAGCTGGCTGTTGACCCTGGTTTTCAGCTGAAGGGAGTGAAGCAAACAGAGCCCCAACAATTCATGTGGATTTACACACACACACACACACACACACACACACACAGGGAGGGAGGGAGGGAGGGAGGGAGGATGGTACTGGCATTAATAGCAATGAATTGGGGAATTACATGTGAGGCTGTGTCCATCATGGTATTTCACAAAACACTGAGTGTTAATTCCACCCATCAGGTCAATCCCAGCTGCTGTTATAAAGACTTAATGCCACTGGTCTCAAACTTGTTGGTTTTGATTGTTGATTATGAATCAGTTGATTATCTATAGATGAGATACATGCTGCATCAAATATGCTGCTTTAAAAGGCATATTTCCAATGTTTCTGTGTGATCTACATGAAATAACATTCCTATTAGCATATTTCAAAGGGTGATCCTTTGGGTTCCATTTAGACCTTGTTTTGATCCCCATTTTCACCTTCTTTTGGGCATAGGGCTTCAAGGTAGACATTCTGGGGCAATTGGCAAGAGGGCTTGGAAATATACTATTGAAAGCAAAATGTGATACCAGCATGCCGACAGCATCTGTGACTACCTCTGTGATTTTGGGAAATCTACTTAAGAAATTGCAGTGCTGTTGAATTTGATCCTTTTGAACCCTGTTATATCAAGTGGTGGAGTGTGTGAGATGAATAATGAGATGTTCCCTAGCATGGGTAAGTCAATCAAACTTGGCTCAGAATGGTGTCAATAGCCTTGAATCACAGAGCAGAAGTAATGAAATAGGAGCTCACTGCTAACATTTGAACCACTCCAGCACCATGTCCAGATGCTGATGGCATTACAGTGTAATTTATGGCCAGAAGAGCTGCTGGGCAACCCCTGCTAAAAGATTGCTTGCAGTAGTTCTAGAGTTTATACCTAGTTCTCTGCTTCAGGAAGGATTTGCAGCTATGATTTGTTCCCTGTGTAGCTCTATAAATACAGATCCCAGCCTGTTATATACAACGACAGCTTTACACTTCTCCTGGTGATCTATCTCCTGGCTGTGCACTTTTCTGCAAATAACTTTGCTTTGAGCTGTATTGTGTAGTTGAGAACAAGAAGGAGATAAAACAGAAGAGTAATCCAAGAGCTCAACAGCATAGGCCATATCTGAGGCTGGTGGTAACCTCACATGGGGAGGGCAGCAGGGGCTGGGGGGTTCCACTGTCAGTGGGACAGTGTAGCCACTCCATGTGTAAGTCTAAACTGTAAAGGAGCTCTCCATAGCACTGAGCCCAGGCCAGGGAGCAGTTCAGAACGATGGACAGCTCCTTAAAAGCTCAGCCAAATTCTGGAGCAGAGACATTGCCACACTGATGTTGGAGCCACCACCTCCACCAAATGAGGGGATTTGGGTTGCTGTCTCAGATTAAAACAAGCCATTGCCTCTTCCTCAGGCAACTTCAGGGCAACCTCCCACAGAGCTTCATCACTTAAGACTGAGGTCCCCATCCAGCTTCAGAATGCTTTCCACAAGCACACCTCTCACAACTTCTCACAGACTCAGATCCTCATCCTGTCCTCAAAAACTTATTCTTCTCTGGATTGGGGTTATTTGGCCAGGCTTGATTATATCTGCTGAAAATAATCAGAATTGCTTTAGGTTCACCTGAAAAGAGGTAGCTGATATCCACCACACTTCCGCCACTCTCCATGCCTGTGTCCCTCAGCGACCAGTACCACTCCTAATGCTTGGTGTTTAACAAAGACCCAGTCCAAACTCTCCCAACCTGCCACTCACACAATGTGTGGAGAGCAAATCTCAGCACCCTAGCTGGGGATGATGAGAGTTGTGATCAGCACATCAGGAGAGTGCCAGGCTGAGGAAGACTAAACTAAGTGCTGACCAATGCTGCCCATTTCTGGTGGCTGCTCCACAGCTGTAAGGATCAACCATTCTCTCCAAGACACTCCTAAATTCCAGCCTCCTCATTTTGTAGGAGATGCCCTGACAGGGGCTAAATTCTGATTCTCTACTTCAGTATCTCATTGAATGTCGACTGCACTCACATTCCTACCTTCAGCTTGTCTGATGCCAAGGAAAGAAACAGATACATATAAACACATCCTCTGTGTCTAGTGATACTCAGTTTCTTATTAGAAGCTTTTCTTCCAATTTGCAGAGGAGCCTTCTGTCATTTCCCTTCTCTCTGCAGTTCGTCTTTCTGTTTTCCAGCCAGTCTTGAAGGGAATGGGGCCTTTTTGCCCTCGTGACAGAGACGGCTTGTCACGTTCATGCTAGAGGATTGGAGGGAAAGGTGCAGCGACGAGTGGCATGAGGTACAGGGCAGTGAGCTCTGCTCCCTCACACCTTGTGCCCTGCACTTCACCTAGACAGCCAGTTCCGTAGCTTCCACTAGACACTCTTTCCTTTGCATGGGGTAGGGTGTGTTTCCCAGCTCCAAATGTCTTGCAATGCATGGAAGTCCTTCCAAAATGCTTCTGTTGCACAGGACAACCATGTTGTGATCTGGGCCACTCTGGAACACCCGCCTCAGTATTCACAGGATTGGTCCCGGATCCTGCAGGAGGGAGGTCTCAGTCTCCTGATGCTATGAAAGAACCAGCTCTTCCCTCTAGAGTTTGCCCCAGCAACACAGGTCTTTTCTGTTTGTGGCGGTGCCTGCATCTCGCTTGAGCTGGAGCCTGTCTCGGCAGTTCAGGGCTTCCTGCTGGCTGTGGTGCGGTCCAGTTCAGGGACCTTGCCCAGCCCTTGCTGCATTGGTTGCTGCTGTGTGCCTTGCCTTGCCTTTGCTCCTCCAGAATCCTGCCCAATTTTTCTGCATCAAGGTACCTGAAACTCTGTTTTCCTGGTTCTTGACCCTTGGCCTGTTCCCAACTGCCTTGCCCTGATGCATACTCCCAGTTTCCTGACCTTGGCCTATTCTGTGATGTGCAAGGAAACTGTCTGAGGGTGGGAGCCCGTTGGATGACCTGGGCCTGGCTCCCCGGTCCCAGTCTGCGTTGCAGTGGCCCGAGTCTGAGCTCCCAGCAGGTGCCCCCAGTGTGGGGCGCTCACCAGGAATCAAGCCCCATGCTGTGCAAGCAGCTCCCCCCTTCTGTATGTGGTGGGCAGAGAAGAAGGCTGGCCACAGGGAACGGTGCCTGGTGCTCCCACTCGCAGCACCCCTCTTCCATCTGCTGCAGCTGCTCCTTGGGTGCCTGCACCTGGCACAGAAGATGGCTGGTCGCACAACTGGGGTTTGCAAGTGTTGTGGACTTCCCCTTGGCTCCGCTCACTTTGCAGAACCAGGCTGAGCACAAGAGGAAGTCTCAGGTGCCAGAGGGGTGGATTCTGGAAGGGTTTGTCCAACCCTATCTGTGGCTTGGACTTGGACTGGCTATTGGGTTCTGTCCTGCCTCAAGTTCTGTTGTGCTGGACTTGGTGCCTCTGTCTCGTTTCCTGTCACCTGTGATCTGGACCCTGACCAACTGTTTGCTTTGAAAGCCGTGGCTACACGCTTTAGTTCTGGACAAACTCTTTCTGACCACGGACTGGTACCTCTTATATTTCTAGGTGTGTAATTTCTCCTGAGTCCTGTTTTTTACTGTAAATGATCAGTGGCTTTTCACCACAAACCATCAATCTTATTTTCAGCACAAACAGAAGAATTGAACTTGTCACCTGAGGACATGGAAACAACAAGAAACCATCTCTTTCTCCATCCATCCATCCATCCATCCATCCATCCATCTTTTCTTCCTTTTCCTCATCATCATAGTCATCACTATTATTAATACTGATGATGATGATGATAAATCTTAATTGTCTTTCACCAAGATGACTTACAAGAAAGTTATTAACACTAGTGATGGGCAGACTTACTTTCTGAATAAATCGATGAATTCACTCAGGGTAAGAAACTCATCTATGTGAGCTCAGACAAGAGTCTCTCTTTTCATACAAAATCTCATTCTGTGTATACAACTTCTTGCACAGGCAGAATAGCAGGTGCCTCTGGGGAGCTATAGCATGGAATTGTGCAGTGCGACACAATGTCATGAGCCATCGTGTTATATGGCCCTGTCCTGACCGGTTGCTTCCACACGGCCTGCTCATGTGACTTTTACTTCCCATTGCTGAGGACCCAAACGAAGATGAACCTGCAGGATCTTCCTAGGAGGCAGGGCTGTGGCTACAACAGCAAGGGAAGCAGCTAATGAGGTTGTGTTAAGTGGGTGGGGGTGTCTAGTAGTAGGAAAGCTGAGCATTTAGTGAGGGGACAAAGGTACTACTTTACTGCACATGCTCTGAAGCTCACAAACAGTTCCAAGCTGGACAGGAAATTAATAAGATATCCATCAGGGTTCCTTACAAATAAAAGCTTTGCAAATGGACAGGTGTCAGGCAATGAACTAAGTAATTACAAATTTCAGAAGCATCACCAATTAAAACACACAAAATACAAAACAACTAACAGTTTCCAGTAAAAATGTCAACACATAATAAATCAACTAAAATATTAGTACAGGCCATATCCAAAATAATTGATGCATAAAAAGCTCATTTCCTGCCTTCAAAAGCCTGGGTGTGGGGCAAATCTTAGCCAGGTCCCAAACGGATCACAGTGTCCATGCTTGATGGGTCTCATTGGAAAGAAAGTTCTATAACCAGGGGAGCCACCGGGGAGCCACCACTGAAAAGGCCCTCTCCCTTGCCATCCGCTGGCCCTGGAAGAGGTGTTCTGAGATTGTTGCCCCCTGTCCACAGGTTGGTTCTTTGTGGCACAATGGTCACTGTGCATCTTTGGAGAAGAACAATGCTGCATCTTCTGGCAAGTCTTCCTTGTGGGTTTTGTTGTGTTCTAGTCTCAGCTCAAGCATTTCTCAATTTAAGCTGTCACTTGGCAGCAGCAGTAGCGGCAGTCACTTGCTGAATGCATGCTTGCTGTATATACTCCTGGTGTCATTCATTACTCACCTTCTGCAAGGGAGATTGTGGCCTTGATGTCCCTCTCTGGTCGCTCTTTCATTTTCTGCTTGCTCTGCGGCAGTTCTCCTGCAAGGGACGAAAAAGCACAAAGGATTTGGGACCTGATTCTCTTTCCCAGTGGATGGTGGGAGCTTACCTGGTCCTTTTGGATCTTTATTCACATGGGTTCCAAAGGGGTCCTGGTCCAACCAGGAAAATAGCCAAACAGCCACATGGAAGACAAGTACAGGCAGGCAATACTTAGAAACCAAGCGGCTCATTGCCTGGAGCTAGGCTGTTGTTGGTGCTCAGGGACTTTAAATGAGGACAGGCTGGATCCATTGCCCATTCCCCAGCTCAGGAGGAGAGGCTTCCATAAAGATGTAGCAAGAATGTTACGCCAAAAATCATCTGAGCCAAGCTGAGCAAAAGGAGTGCACTGGGATTAGCCATTATGATGCAGGGACTTGTCTCCAGCGCTGATGGGATGATTGGCCCGGATCTGAGGCCAGGGATCTCAATGTCCTGACTGGGGCACAGGATGGCATCAGTCTTGTGACAAGGCAGTTCATGATGTGCCAAGTGCACATTTGACATGCTGCATCTTTGTGGAAGCTGCTGTTACTATATAGTTATGCAGGGATTTGTATGGGAACGAAAACTGCTTTAATGCAAATTCATGCTTTCATACTAATTTCACATGTTGAAACTTTGGTATCCATCCAAATGCACACGTCTCTGAATTTTCCAGTCGATTTCTCCAGTCAAATATACATTCAAAAATATATTTATTTATTTATTTATTTATTAAAACATTTCTATGCCGCCCCATTCGCCGAAGCCTCGGGGCGGCTCACAACATAAACTTAAAATACAAGAAATAACAATATAAAATAAATATGCATCTTAAGGGGAAACTGCACAGAAAACTTCATACCTCCATGAAAGAAATAGTTAAAATGTATTGCAGTAGCGACATCACTTGCAAGATATCTGTATTCCTCCAAAACTGCATGCAAAACTACCCATTTAAGGAGCAATATACAAGGGAAACTTCTTAAAAAATCTCACAGTTTGGGACTAACCCAGTTTAAGACTGGGAAAATTAGAAAATGAGAGAAAGTGGAATTGGCATATTCATAGTCAGGAATCCTTATTAGCACCTATTTATGCATCCGCTGCATCTGAATAATTTCTAGCCATTGATTTTCCTGTGCCCTGAATATTTATTTATTTATTTAAAGTTTTTTATATGCCATCCAATACTAAAGTCTCTGGGTAGCTTACAAAAAATGAAAAACAAAACAACCAGATACAGCAAACCACACACTGTATCTGATAACTAATGATAAAATCAAAGATAAAACCAATTAACTGTTAAAATATTGGGAAAATAAAAAGGTCTTCGCCTGACGCCGAAAAGAATAAAGCGACCGCACCAGGCAAACCTCCCTGGGAAGTGTATTCCACAGTCGGGGCAGCACTGCCAAACAGGCCTTCTCCGGGTAGCTACCCTCCTAATTTCCTTCACAGAAGCTCCCGGAGGCACCCGGCTGTGTTCTAGGGTCCTCACTGGGGAAGGAGAATTGGCTTGGGCATTGGACCCTTAGTTTGGGCTGCACCCACTTCTCATAGAGGGCCCTTCCTTTGCCCATCTGTGTGAGATGCTTTGCCTCTGTGTCCCCTGACAGAGACTCCAGTATTGACCTTCTTGGCTGGTGCTTGTGGTTGAAGACTGTGTTACTACAGGAACTCGGAGCTCATTATTTTATATAACTGCCAAAGTGTATCTATTACATAGTTCCAGGGCTGGCCAAAGTTATTTTCTGCCTGAGGTGAAGACCATGATGGATTGTCTTTCTTTCCAAGTACACTTACTAGTCTAGTGGAGGAATGCTTCTTCATCCACCTTCTTCTGCTGATGAGACACCATCCTCCAAAGGCAGCAGACTTTAGAGGCCACCCACCCCTGCCTCCTTCAGCATCTTGGTACCACATCTCAACATTGGCTGCCTGAGAATCACCTCACTTTGCCTAATGATAAGGCTGTTCCTGCACTGAGAACTGACTACAGATGCATTCCATAGTTTGGGTGGGATCTGTGGAGTTAGGCCCAATGTTAGTCCTGTCTAGAGTAGACTCTTTGAATGAAAGGGATTTAAGCCAGACTAACGTTTGATACAATCCCAAAGGATCTGCCTTCTGTGGCTGGAAGGGCTCCTCACACAGAAGATTCTCCCACCTGATGGATGGGGGCTCCACTTCCCACTGCACTTATTCAGCTGGGTCCCTGACCCTCTATGTAGTATTTAGTGGGCTGGAAAGGCTGCTGTGGGGTGGAGTGAGCAAGGAAATCAGGTTCCGCTACCCCAGTTACACTCAGCTGCATCTAGATCCCACCTTATAATGAAGAACATTAGGAGAACGCCATTGGATCAGGCCAAGGGTCCATTTAGCCCTGTGTCCAGTTGCCAAAAATACAAGCTAGATTCTTCTGCAAAGAATAGAAACAGAGCATGGAAGCAACAGCCCTCTGTCAGTAACTGGAGGTCCTCCGGATGTGGATTTAAGTGTGCATCACCTAGCCTCTTTCAAGGAATTTCACTGTGGTTCAGATCATCTGTACCCGCTTTTTCTCCTACTGAAAAAACCCTGCTAAGTAGGGAAAGACGGAGTAGCTCCACAATGGGTACTTTTGTACATTGCAACAAGCCACATTGGCAAAAAACCTAGGGTAGCTTGTTTGTTCTCTGAACAAGCCACAATGCGCCTGACAGATGCTCAGGTTGCCTGCAGGTTATTTGCCTCTTTCCGCCCGTCACGTAGCCTTCTTGAAGGTGACCTCGCACAGCCCTAAGCAGGACTTCTTTGTCTGTCCTCCCTCTACCATGATTGCGAGCCCTTTTGCACTGGTCCTGGCTTTTTTCTTTTCTTTTTCAGAAATTACAAAAAGAAATCTCCGATCTGATAGCTAGTGACTGGCCTCCCTAAATTTCCAAGTAACTGTCTCTGGTTCATCTTTCCTCTTTTTCATTATGCTTTTGCTCACCAAATGTGTGGTTCTTGGACCCACAAAAGTGAGCTCTGGAGCAAGTCAGACTGAAAAGATCTGTGTACATTTGGGGTATAATTTTTTAAAGAAAGGAAGGTGAAGAATTAGTGACACACCCACACACTTGGACAATTTGAAGAGGCTACCACTGGGTGTCAAATCAGAGAAGGCTTTTTGTGTTTTCTGTAAAAAAAGGGTGGGGGAGAGACAAAAAAAGCCATTGCAAGCTCAAAGGGGGCTGTGATCATGGTGCAGGGCATAGAGCCCAGCACTGGACACCCCACAGCGCTACTTGGGTGGCCCTGGCAGTGGCCTGGGCAAGCGCAGCAAAAGAGGCAAGAGGCTTATTTTTACTGCTTCTGGCAAGAGGAGCCGGCTTTTTCCCAATACCCAAGATAGGCTTGGTTTCCTGACTTCAGACACTGTGAACCACTGTGGGTAGAAATAGGGATGGTTAGGGTGACTTGTTGCCCTCAACTACGCCACCCTATGGGAAACTCAGTTCACAGGGCATGAAACCCCACCATGGCTTGTCGCCCACAATGGGTTGCCACGGTGTGAGAACCCAGTCACTCTCTTTTGGTGGCAGTAGGCCCTTTTGCCCAGCGGCTCTTGTATTCCCAAGAATCTGAATCTGCAAATTCCATCATCCTGACTATTGCTCACGGATAGATTTGTCACCCATAAATTTAAAAGGAATGGAGAATCTAAAATTTCATTCTCTCTGCCTCTTTCCTGTTCTATTTCCTTTATATCATTTATCTTGGTTTCCATAAATAAGACATGCTTGCTTGGAACATAGCACATATGGCCCCTGATGGCAAGGTTGACTGTTATGGTGCAATGCCCATTTCTTCCTCTGGATCCATTTTGACCTCATCATATAGAATCATAGGATTATAAAACAGTAGAGTTGGAAGGGGCCGGAAGGCCCCTGGGTCCAACCCCCTGCTCAGTGCAGGAGTCCAACTAAAACCATCCCTCTCAGATGGCTGTTCAGTGTGGGAGAGCCCACAACTCCCCTAGGCAATTGGCTCCACTGTTGTACCGCTCTAACAGTGAGGAAATTTTTCCTGTCAGAAACTGGCTTTCTGTAATTTTAGCCTATTTTTCCGTGTACTGCACTCTGGTCTTCCTCTTGTGACAGCCTTTCCAGTGCTCTCACATCTCCCCTCAGTCTTCTCGTTTCAAGGGTAAACATGCCCAGCTCTTTCCTTCTCTCCTCACAGGGCTTTGTTTCCAATCCCCCGATCATCCTTGTTGCCCTCCTCTGAATCCTTTTCCAGTTTGTCTACATCTTTAACTGTGGTACCCAGAACTAGACGAAGTACTCCAGGAGAGGTCTAAGCTGCAGAGAGGAGAACTAGTACTTCATGTGATTTGGAAGTGCTTCTATTAATGCAGCCCAGAATTGCATGTTGCAGCCATATCACATTGTTGTTCAGCTTGTGATCTAAAGCAATTCTAAGATCCTTCTCACTTGCAATATCACAGAGCCAAGTATTCCCCATCTTGTAATGATGCATTTCGTTTCTTTTTCCTAGGTGCAGAACTTGGAATATGTTCCTACTGAATTTCATTTTGTTGTCTTCAGCCCAGCAGTCCAACCTATCAAGATCACATTGAATCTTCTGTCTTCCAGAGTATTAGTTAGCCCACCCAGTTTTGTGTTCTCTGCAGATATGATAATCGTTCTCTGTACTTCCTCATCCATTAATTAAAAGTTTGAAGAGCACTGGGCCTAGGAGTAAACCCTGTGGCAGCCCAGTTTGAGAAGGTGCCATGCTGAGCATTCTTTGAGTCCAGTTCTGTAGCCAACTGTTGATCCACTTGATAGTTCCATCTAGCTCACTTTTTGCTAGTTTGCTGATCAGGATATCATGGGGTAATTTGTCAAAAGCTTTGCTGAATTCAAGATATATTAGGTCCACAGCATTCCTACAATCTAACAGGGAAGTTACCCAATCAAGAAATGAAATCAGATTAGTCTGGCAGAAGCCACTAGAGGGAGCCCTAACCTTACCTGTTCTATTATCATTTTACTGTGACTCTGGAAATTACATGATGTATCTATGCTTGCAGGAAGCTGCCAGCTACGGTAGGAAATATAAAAAGGAATGGGTCCCTTCAATCTCGTGCAAATAAGCCACAAATAGAGAATGAGGAACATGTCTTGTTGGCTGTAGCTTTAATATACTAGCGTTTTTACAGCCACACCAGAATATTAACAGGACAAAACTCCTGAGCTAGTTTTGTTAAGTTCAGTTACCATACTCACTTACCTTGGGCCAGGTCACACTGAACTCAATCGGATTTACCTCTGAGTAGGCACAGATTGTTTCATTGCCTGTTCTATCTATACACAAACATACTAGAAGGGAAGCTGGATAAGGATCAGAGGAAGCAATGGAAACTGGCAGATGACCATATCAATAATTTAAGATATACAGATGATACCTTATTACTATCAAAAAGCAGCAATGACCTGAAACTGCTGAAACTACTCCTGATGAAAGAGAAAGAAACAAGTGTGGGAGCAGGACTGCAGCTGAATATTAAGAAAACAAAAATCATGACTACAAAATAATTACAGAACTTTACTGTTAACAGTGAAAAAACTGAAAATTGTAAAAGACTTTGCATACTTTGGCTCAGTCATCAATTGAAATAGAGATTGCAACTAAGAATTTCAGAGAATATTGAGGTTTAGAAGAGAAGTAATGAAGGAACTAGAAAAGATTATCAAATGTATGTATTTATTTAGGATATTTATATGCCGTCCTTTGCAAAAGCCTCAGGACGGCTTACAAAGATAAAATACAAATATCACCAAACATAAATAAATTATCAACCTGTATCGACCTTGACATAAATAAATGTAAGGAAGTTTCACTGTAGACCAAGGTCAAGATAATTCAGATTATTGTATTCCCAATCACTATGTATGGGTGTGAAACCTGGACAGTGAAGGAAGCTGACCAGATGAAAATTGATGCATTTGAAACATGGTGTTGGGGGGGGGGGAGTTTTCCAAATACCCCAGAATGAAAGAAAGATGAACGAGTGGGTCCTAGATCAAATCAATCCAGAACTTTCCCTAGAAGCAAAAATGACAAAACTGGGGCTCTTCCATCATGAGAAGGTAAGATTCACTGGAGAAGATAGTCATGCTAGAAAAAGTCAAAGAAGAAAAGTAAGATCAAGTATAAGAGGAATGGACTTTAGAGGGCTGTCTTGGATTGGTCGTTTGGAGGGCTTTGCATTCACTGTAAGTTGGAGACAACTTGACTGCAGGTAATAAAGCACAGATAGGAATGCACTAACAACACCATCTAGTCAAAGGTCATCCTAGCATACCTCCCAGTGAAGAGAGGAGTTATTAAAGTCCCCTCAAAGGCAATTAAACATTTGAACAAGGCAACTTGGCTAGTGAAATTCACATTTGCCCCAGGTCTGGCAAGCAGGACTATCTATACATCATAATAAATGTAGGAATTTAGAAAACATTGGTCAGCCTTGCAATTCTAAATGTTTCTGGGAGCACTAATAGGAAATTCTGGCATTAAATTAGTAAATTTTAAGGCTGACTGAGTGCTTTAGGTAGATGACTATTTCCCTGTGCCCCCCCCCCCCACACACACACAGTTTGCTGGTAAAAGATAACATTTGGCATGGTCTGGGCACAGTGTTGAAAATATGCTTAATGAAGAATCAGTCTTTTTCATTATTCACTTGTACATTCCAAGAACCGCAACTGCTGCAACAACAAACCTGTTGCAATTCTCCTGTTCTATCCGGCACTGGGAAATGGCCAGAATTGTGAATTGCTTTTCAGAAATCCCTTGCATACATCATTTGTCAGAATGCTTTTTTGGATATGCTCCAACAAGCAGGTAGATACATTGAACTGATGCAAGAATGCACTTCATCCTCATCCTCATGCTGAAAGCATATAAGCACAGAATAAAGGCACACCAGGATTCTTCCACGGCTGGTGCCTCAGTCGGCCGCCACATGACATCAACTGGCTGTCTCTCTGCTGAGGATTCATTTGTGGATAGCTGTGATAGCCTTTCACACGAGAAGTCGCACTGCAGCATTTCCATTCCTTGTGGGGGTGGGGGGAGGGGGAGGAGACAATTCCTCAAAATGCTGGACAGGACTGATTAATTTGCCCAAGTCGATCTACTGAAGACAATGGCTCTAGGAAATTGATTTGAAATACTGTATGCGTGTAAGTATTCCTGACTGACTAATCAAACCAGAAGGCGCCTTTCATATCTTAATTGTCGATCCATTCTCAATGCAGAAAAAAAATAAGTTTGACAGCATTGGCTAAAATCAGGGACAGCCCAAGGCTAATGCATGAGGATTTCATTAAAGGTTCCTCTAATCTCAGCAGCGGGGCTGATGGGCACTCTGCTGCCTGTTAGAGACTGGGTATGGCTCTGTGCAAGGCCATTTCCATATGGCCACCTCCCAGTGGAATGTCTTTCCAAGAAAAGCCCACTTCTTCCAGTCTTTCGAAAAGACTTTCTGGCAAGCTTTCACATATGCTTTAATGCAGAGACTATGGGAGACGTGAAGGCCCAGCTGCTGGTAATGGCATTGTGAGCTATTTTAATTCAGGCCAAGACTGTTTTGTTTATGAAGCTGTGTGTTTAAGGGGTGTGCTCATGGGACACCTTTTCACCAGGAACTAGGAGGACTTCAAGCATTTTTGTAGATCACTGCTCTGGTCCCACTCCCTCCCAAAGGTTAGGCTCCTTTGGTAAAGCTTTAGACTTTTGAGGGATGGAGAATTGCCATTTTTGTGGGTTTTATCTCACATTCACTGTGTTAACAACATCTGAGATGCATACGTCTGTTAGGTGAAGCTTTTCCTGATGTGGAGAAACAATGGTGCAAGCAGGAATTTAACATTCTGATCTTACTGATTTCTCCCACTTCAGTGGGTAATGTGTCTTTATTCACTCGTTTCCTTATGTTGTAAGCTGCATCCTGCTGCATCCTGTCCTGCTGCATTCGGAGTTCTGCTGCACAAGTGAGGCCTTAGACATCGGCATCTGCCATGCCTTGGCGGAATCTGTTCCAGCATTCAGCCCATGCGTGGGGCAGTCCAAAATGCAAGGCGACAAGCAAGCCATTGGACAAGCACAAGGTCTCCCTCCACAGGGGATCAGGCTAAGACAGCAGTAGCCAAAGAACAAGCACAGCTCCAGGAAGAGTGTTGCACATCTCAGAGCAGAATTAAGCAGGCGTCTGAGGGTGGGTAGCCCAAAGGGCCAGTGGCAAGGCAAGCTCCAGAGAGCAACATACAAGGCACAGGAGCTGAAAGAGCAGCATTGTTCTAGGCTGAACTGGAAGGCTTACTAGGTCGGAGCCTGCTGAGGCCAGACAGGGCTCTGCTGTAGCTCATGACTGCCCTCTGGCAGCATCCTTGTCTTGAGACCTCTTCCTTTGCAGCTAAGTCCATCTTTCTGAGGCAGCCCTGCTGGCCTGCCTCTCGGCGGCGGCTTCTGCTGCTGCTGCTGCTGCTGAGGACTAGAGAGTCTGCCTCAAAGACAGCATCTTTTGCAGGGGTGGGCCTGCAGCCATCTCGCCCAAGGGCCCGGACTCCTCCTGGTTCTCTAACATGCTCCTGATCTTTTCCTCCTTCAAGGAAGAGTTCTCTAGTGGGGACATGGCAGCACCAAAGTTCTGCTTCAGTGGTGAGAAAAGTGGTGGGAGACCCTTTGCCAGCTACACCTCTGCAGGCATTCCAGGCAGTTATCAAAGGCACTGGAGCAGGGCCAGTTTCAAGAAAGATGGCAAGAGGGTCTGCTCACTTGGCCAGTGGCTACAAACCAGTAAAATTTTAAGCGCAGGTGAGCTGAATGGATCTGCTTGGGCGTTGAAGTATTTTTCTGGATGAAAGCTGAGCACAGTGATTCGAAGGACTGGCTTATTGATAGCATGTTCTACGGGATTATTAAGCACAGCGATATTCAGTGACGGCCATGATCTGCTTTCTGAAAACCTTATCAATGTCCTCACTAAAACCAAAACAATGGCTGTGTTGATTCTATGAACAATTCTAAAACCTGTCAACAATGTTCATATTTTGGTGACCATTCAGTTGATCTAATAAAGGCATTTTTATTGTTTACATTTTTTCTCTTTTCACCAGCTGTTCCCAACCTGGAATCTCTCAGATATTTTTAACTACAACTCCCAGCATTCTTGACCCTTATCCATGCTGGCTGAGGTGGATGGGAGATGAAGTCCCACCGGGAAAGTTGCTCTAGAAGGGAGCTATATCAAAGATACATGTGAAAAACCCAGCTTTCAAACTTGTTTATCTTTATTGCACCTTTCTCCATATGTTGATGAATGTCTTTCCTCAGCACTGTCATATCCACCTATCTTTTTATGTCTCAGTTCCTCTCTCCATCTCCCCCACGCCCCCAATTCCAACCTATGAAATCCCTTGATTCTTATTATTTTCCATCTGAAGCAGCCTCTGAAAGACAGCCTGAGTGAACAGCAACCAGGCTGTAATGAAAAGCGATTGACACATTCTTGGGAAGGCCAGTTAGAGCAAGTTGTCTCAAGCTGGAGCTGTCACCAGTGCAAACTTGAAGCACCTGAAGACTGCAAGACAGAGCTGCTCCGTTGTCACCTTCTGATGGTTTGATGGTTTCTCAAAAGGGTGTGTGAAGAGGCTTATATTCGTTCACATCCTCTGAAGGGGAGAGGATAATCATTGCAAAAAAATTAAGCAACCAGGAATTAAGCAAAAAGCAAAGAGGAAACTGACACCTATGGAAATTGTATTTAAAAAAAAAAAATCCAGCTTAGGGACTTAAGGAGGACAAGTCTTCTATCAGCTCAGGATTCTTGGGGCATCCTTGGAGCAGAGTGTGATCTTCAGTGGAGGCTGTGATTCCAATATCAGTGTGGTGGTGTATCCACTCCTGGTTGTGGTCTGACTTTTTATGGAGCATCCATGGTGAATGGATGCACTGAGCTACCAGCCCCCACTGGCAATGCTATGTGCTTTGGGACAGGAACAAGTCCTACAACTCCCAGCATCACTCCAGCTGACATTTTTCTGACTAAGCATATACAGGATTGTGCCCTTAATTACATGTTACGTTGCTGTAGCTGTGGGGTGGAAGGGAGGATACGCTGTTTCCCTTCCTTATTGTGCAGCAGCGCTGTTTTAACTGTGCCTGATAAAACTCCTGCTAAAGCTGCAGTCGCCATCTTGCTTCTTGGGATGCCTCACTCCATCCTACCTTACCTTCTTGACCACAGTGCTAACGGCACTACTGCATCCTGCAAAGCAGAGCATCAATCACCCTTCCGGACCTCTATTCTTGCTCCTTCTAAAATCCATCTCCCAATGCAGCAGAGTCAGCAGCCTCAGGCCCAGGGGCCAAGCCCAGTCCAGCCCTCTGGGATTCCCCAGAAGGGCACACTCCCTTAGGATTTGGATTTGCCTGGCACAGAGAAATCTAGTGGAAGGAGCAGGTAGCATCCAGTGATGCTGGAAAGAGGGAGGTAGGACTCAGAAAGGTGCTTTCCCTGTGCTCTGTGTGCGTGTTGGTTGATTTGGTTTGGCACAATGTCTCTTTTGCCTGGGCTTTGTGTGCATCTTTGAGCTTCAGCAGTGTTCCATCTCTGAAATGGGGATTTTGTTGTGCTTTCTGTGTGCGACTTGGTATTTGGGAGGCAGCATCCATCTCCTTTCTATGAAAATGAAGCAAACCAACTGTTATCAGTGAAGGCGTTCGAAGGATTTCTTCTTGCCCCCACTCAAGCCACAGGGCTCCACAGAAAATGATGCATTGCAATTAGCCTTCAGCCTTCCATCACCTGGCACTAGATTAAAATTATTTTTCCAGGAGTTAGATCCAGATTTCATCATACTTAGAATAGACCCATTGAAAGCAACGGGATTTATTAGTCATGCCTGACTTGACTTCAATGGATCAACTCAAAGCATGACTAAACCTGGACCTAATCCAATATAAATGCAAGACAGTTTTGGGTGTGTGTGAACTTAATTTTAAACTTCTATAGCACAGCCTATGTGTGTGCTAAAGTGTATGCTGTTGAACAGTACGGCTGTTTGAAACCAGGTAAAATGTGCCCAGCAATTTCCCTCTCCAGCACCAGGAATATCCAGACCTCACATGGCTGGAATAAGAGTGTACGCTGGTGTCTTCAGAGCCTCACCTTTCTGAGAGCATCAGTAGCTTCCCGTATGCTCAGGTGAGATTCCAAGGGGGTGCTTAGGTGTGTAGACACAACGGAAGCTGCCTGCCCTATCTGGAGCCAAACTGTGGATCCGTTTAGCCTAGTGGCATTTAACACTGAGTGGCAGCCGCTCTTCCAGGGCCACAATTTTTCCCCCCAGCAATGCCAGGTATCCTTTAATCTCTGGGGGTACACAAGGTGGCACTTCAGCTACTGGATATCTTTTGTGTGGCCCAGCCCATACTTCAAAAAATACAGTTCTGAAGAGGACGGTAGCTGTTAAACACCACTGCCAAACTATTTCTTCGTTCTAAGGTTAGCCTCCAAGAAACAAAAAAGCTTGAGAATGTGCTGAGATGCAAATGGACTCTCAGCTTTCTCCACCCTATTTGTAGGCAGAGAAATTGGGGCTACAATGTCACTAGTTTCTCCTGGAGAAGAAGTGTGATACACTGATTGCGGTGCTAAGTTGAAATGTGGGAGCTGCACACTGTAGTTGCCACTCAGCCATTAAGCTCACTGGGTAACTTTGGCCCAGCCACAAACTCTGATGATCCAAACTAATTGGAGGGGGAGAAAGATTGTGTAACCTGCATTAGCTTCTACATGGGGGTTGTGGGGGGAGAGAGAGGTGGGATATAACTATAATAAACAAAGACTTTCTCACAGGCAAGGATTGTAGCACACCTGCTTTCTTTTTCCCCAAGTGGTGCAGTGTGGTTTAAGTTTTTTAGTGTGTGCGCTGCCAATACACATGGCAATTTCACCAACTATCTTGGTGGCCCAGCCCCATTTTGCATCCTCCACTACACAAGTGTGAGGAAGCAGCGGTGTATTTAACTTCAGAGAAGAGGCGCTTGTGCTGTCAGCAACCTTGTTCTCCTATTTCCTGAAACTTTTCTTTCCTGAAGAAAAGGGCTTCCATTCCTTCCTTCACTCTTAAGAAAGTGTGTAATATCTTTTTGGTGGTGCTTTTGAATTTAATGAATCACTGCAAAGGATGCTGTGTGTGTTTCCTCTTTCCATGACACATCTTGCCAACTGCTCTGCAGCCTTCTTGGCTGCCAGCAATTTCTGATCTGAAAATGCCCCATGGGACAAATTATCTTGCACTGTCTTTCCCCTGGCTGCTTCCCTAACCTGCAGAAAGCCAAGATGGCTACAGCCTGCCAGACAGATGACTGTACGATGAAAGACAGGACACTGACCACCTCCTAAGTAAGGCAAGCTAAGAAATCTGAAGTCAGCCCATGAGAATTTCTCTGAAATTTTCTTCTCTGAATTCCTTTTGAAAGCAATATCTTTCTATCAAATTTAATAGGAACGATTGAAAAAGCTATGGAAGAAATTTTCAGCAAAGCATTATTCAAAAGGCAAACAGAGTGTGATGCTAGTGGCTAGCTTTCAAACGCATTCAATAAAATAAATAAAATTAGAAATACACACAAGCAAAAATGTATTTGGAACCTCATGTGATGTTTCATAATGTAACAATTTTAGGATCCACGGCTGTTTGGAATAGATTAAATCGCAAGGTTATGATGGCTGATGCTGCAATTGGTACCCATTCAACCAATCCTCCCCTTGACCTGTTGCTCCATCTCTCTACAGTAACTGATACTCAGGGGTTCTTTATGGTCCACTCATTCATCTGCCGGAAATGATGAGGCAACTATGAAAGCTAGATTTTCAAGGCAGTTATAATGCATGTGGAACCAACAGACCCCCTTCCATGTTAACCAAGTTTTCCTAAACATATAATATCAGCACCAAATGCATGAAATGATAAATATCTTCACATATAAACCATAAATTGCTTTTTTGTGTCTTTTGTGTGTCAAGTTATTTAAATTACCATTGGCTCATTGTTTACACTTAAGGGAAAGTGGAGTAGAGGCATTCATAATGGGAAATGTACTCTGATCCATAAGGGTTTTACATTTGCATTATGAAGCAGGATTGCTTGAAGACCTCTCTCTCTCTCTCTCTCTCTCTCTCTCTCTCTCTCTCTCAGAACAAAACTTCAAGCCTTCATTCCCATTGCCCTGGTTTCTTTGCATTTCATAACTGAGTTTGTAGGATCACAAACTAAAGGAAGCCCCAGTGGCTTCATTTCCCCACCTCTGCACAAGCCAGTCAATTAGCCTAACTGCCCTCTTGGTGCACCGGCTGCTGTGTCATCTGCACCTGGCAAACTGTGGTCCAGCCAAGAACTCACTGCTTGCTGCAGGACTCTGGAGTGGTTTGGGAGGTCAGCTCCTGCTGCACACCTTGGTAGGTTCCAGTGAGAGGCAACCTCTGCTCCAGGAGGATAACTAGGCAAATTGTGTGACACGCCCAGCTTGCCTGGGGGCACAGAAAAAAGGCCACCATTGCTTCTTTTCCCTGGTGATCTTGCAAGCCCAGTCACTGAGCAGGTTCACACAATGTAATAATAAGCCATCAAGTCAGGGGTCGCTTGACATGCTTCTTAAATCCAGCCAGAGTTCACAAACTATATTACTGGGTTCAGGCAGCACAATAAGCCACTCCTGGCTTATAAGACACCATAGTTTATCATCTTGCATGAAACCAGTTGGAAGTTGTATATCCCATTTAAATGCTGATTGGCAGTCTATACATTTGCTTGAATTCATGGGTTACATATACTTGAAAGTAAACCCATTCTTAAGTGCATGGCTGTCAAGGTATGTAATTGCACTAAAGCTGAGAAATCAGAGATGAAAATGAATACATATTCCTGTATATTGGTGAACTTGTCCTGTTCCTCTCTCCAATTAAACCTCAAAGCAGCTCATGTAGATGTTGCAAAATTTCTGAGGTCATGTTCCACTTGAAAAATCAAAGCAAAAACCACAGGAAGAGGGCTTATTTATATTTTCAGTAACCTGGACTGATTTTCCCCCTTTTATTCATTTTTTCCACATAAATTACACAAACACGTTAGAAAATGAGTACACAAAAAAGAAAACATCTTATAAGTGCATAAATTAAAAACAAACCTATGGATGCATTTCAAAAACTCACTGAAAATATGTTTTTTTTCTGATAAATTGTCTGATCAGCTCTGTGTACCATCTGATTTTAAATGGCAGTGATGCTTAGGTTAAAAGTAACTGAAAACTATATACTGTAGATATCTTTATATATTCTTGAAGTTTCCTATAAGAAGTGCTTAAATTAATAACAAGCTTTTCCTCAATACAAAGAAAAGAAAATTGTGGAATTGCTGGTCAGGAAATGGAAAGAGAAGCGTTCTTTTTTCCCCAATGCAAAGCTGACTTCTTGAGCAAAGGTAAATAAAATATTGAACAATATCATAAATGATACCAAAATAATCCATCAAGGGAAACTGCATTACTCCTGCAAAAATGCTACAAATGCCTCAGAGTTATTAAAATATAAGTTGATCAATGCAGAGTCTGGTAGCCAGGGAAACTGTTCACAGCCTTCACACAACGGTTTGTAATGTGACATTTACATTCAACAATAATTCCTGTTTCTTTCCTTCAGCTGGGAGAGAATAAGTAAAAGAAAGGAGGCCCAAATAATTCATCTGTGAAAATTAAAATAAAGAAGTGGCAAATCTTGTTTGTTTAATCTCGATGTCTTTGGGGCAACGGGCCCCGGCAGGGGTTGTTAGAAGACATTTCTAATTCTCCATCAAACTGGAATAGTCATTTTGCTTTAAAATGATCCATCTAAAACATTTATATGAGAGGAGAAATCCTATGTTGCCAGCAAACTGAATGATCTGAATCTTGCAAATGCCTGTTTTCTCCCTAAAAGAGTCTTACAGTATCTGGTCTTACAAGCTCAAAGATAAATGACAGTGATGCCCTTTCTTAGCATATTCTGAGGGATCATCATGCAGGCATTTTACTCACTAACAGAGTATTAGCTTGCAGGGGACATTGTCCAATTGCAGGTTCATTCCCTCTATGGGCAATAGATCTTCTTCCACTAGCAGTGTTGAAGAAGGCTGGGGATTTTGTAAAACAACCGTCCATGCATAAGCAAAGTGCCATGGCTTCACTCACAGGCAGAAGCTACAGAAGTAACGCTGGTGATCTTGGTCGAGTCATCTGACCATGGCTGGAGGTTCTGCAGGGCAAAGAGGGAAGAGTTGTGAACACAGATGGGGTCTGCTTGGATGGGCTGATTGATGGTCTTCTGAAAGGCCTCCTGCTGGAGCTGCATGAGGATGCGATTGGCTTGCTGCCTCTCTGCTTCCCGCTCCTCTGCAGTTTGCCGCCTGGGAGAAATATGCAGATCAGATCAGATTTCAGCTGCACAACAAAAAGCAAATGAAAGTAGAATTTGTAGACATCCCTTCTTTTAAAAAGTTGCTCCTTGTTCCAACATATCACAAGCTCAGCTCACGTAATAAAAGTTCCAGATATCTGCAGGTGAGTAAGCATGTGTGATAGAAAAATTCCAAGGACGTCTTCCAGAGCAAGCAAAGCCAAGCAGCCACATCTCCAGCAACCCCCTCCCAATGGTTATACCAAGGAAGCTCCCCCCCCCCCTCTCCATTAATCCCTCCAGGCTGGCAGGAAACCCAGAAAATAATTCCTGCTCCCACCTTTGAGCCCACCTCACTGGGTTGTTGGCAGGTGCTAAAGGCAGAATCTCTTGTTTGTATATTAAGTGTCTCGAAGGAGATCTGGCCTGTTCACCCTCCTGAATTTCCAGAGATAAAAACTAGAGTAAGTTTGCACAAGATATTCTCCTTGAGTGCATTTATGAACCACCTGTGTATTAATTAACCTATGCTGTACTAAATGTCAGATGCAGATACTCTGTGAATGATTAAGTCCACTTTTAGTAGATAGTATAGAACTATATCATACAATTTGTATTATTCTATACTATATAGTTCAATTAGTATTTATTTGTTTTACAGCCTGTAGCCTTACATTTCATCCATTGTTTTCCACTGATTTAAAGAAATATGTCCTTTTGACAGAGCTCTGGGGTTGATTCAATTTCTTTGTCTTGCTATAAGACCTGGTCTTACCCACTTTTGCCTAGGTTGGGGGTCTCCAACCTTATGCCCATGGACACCACTCCAGATGCCTACTAGGCTCCTGTCTCTCCTGATCTCAATTTTATTTGTTTCTAAATTTTACTTTAACTGGGAAGCTGACATGCTGGAAAAATGGCCCTCCAGCACTATTTTTATTTGCATTCATCAGTTTTCTGTTTGGCAGCTCAGAACTCACCTCTGCTTTGTAGTTAGGTTCTTGAGAGAACTCCTTTTCTTTTAGTCTCAGCAGCGGGCCTTCACAGAAATAATGCCTACCATGACACAACCATGTTATGAGAGTGTCCACAAAGCACTCTCAACTTTCCATTGTACACACCACCCCAAAAACTTTGGGAACCCTGGCCAACCCATTCACCTATGCTCCAAGTTAAGAGCAGGTAAACAGGAATAACAAGGCTAACTCTGGCTGGTGGAGATTGGCAGGTCTCACAAACAATATTTCCCTACTCTTTTCGCAAACTGCAGATTCTCAGTCCGTATTATCTCAGCTGCCGTTTCCATTGGTGGTCAGCCAGATGCCTCCAGGAAGCCCTGACACAGACATCTTGCCTCTGAACATGGAGGTTCCATTAACTCTCATAGGTAATGCCCACTGATAAACCTGTTCCTCTTCTAACACCATCTAAACCCATAACCATTGCAGAGGCAGTACTTTCCTAAGTGACTTGTGCATTGTGTGTAGAAACACTTTCTTTTCTTTGTTTTCAATAAGAGAGCTGGAAAAAATGGAGCAAAAACAAACCACAGTTCCTCTAAGAGTGCCTACACCACTGAGAAACTACTTCTTGTCCCTGAACAGACGAGTCTATAGGATTGCTTCCTGTCATCTATCTCTCTTCTTTTAAAAGAAATGAAGTACAGTACACTGAAGACAAGGCTTCAGTAGGATAGAAAAAATTAAACCTGCCATTTGAAAGAAAAGTTCCACGGAGAGCTTCCCTATGGTTGTAACCACGTGGAGGAAATAACAGTTGCCCTCAATACTCTGACATTATTTCCTAATGGCAACATGCCTGGTGACAACAGTCCTTTTAAAAAAGTGCTGTGCTCTAAATCTGAGCGAGATTCAGATGTGTGCCACTGGGTTCGTGGGATCAGATTTCCCACCGTCTCCTCCCCACAGCAGCTCCTCCAGAAAGGCTTCACAGTGTTGTAGTGTCCTGTTGAACGTCCGGAGCCATGATAGGAGGGGAAAGGTGTCCACCAAAGCAGCAGAGGCAACTTCTAGCAGTAGAGTCCTTCCATCTATTGAAAGCAGATCCTGGGTCCAACCTCAAATCACAGTACCTGACCAATAAAGTTATTTCCATCATATATGACTTCAAGGGTTAATTATTCTGTCACTTAGCAGGGTAGGAATGGGGACAGAGAAAAGACTCTGAGTGGATGAAGATTTTGGCATACGTATTCACTTTCAAGATCATTCAAGTCTTTAGAAATTGGTAGCATGGACTTTAAGAACACAAATTACTTCAGTGTTGCAGTAATTGTACGCACACCACTTTTGACAATATGATATCCATACTTATATTCTTAGAGTAGGTCCATTGAAATCAATGGGCTTTCAGATGGCCAGGGGGCACTACTCCAAACTTAACTAAGTCTGGATTTAGCCCCATAAAGCCAAGGAGCAACAGAAGGTAAATTCTGCAAAATAAGTCACAGAAAGTAAGTACAAACATCACAGAATATATGTTGTCCAAGGCAAAGGTAGTGAAAGAAGGTAAATTTGCAATTGCAGCAGCAGATGGTGCAGAAAGATGGCATCATCAGTCAATAGATTTTCTGTGTCAAGAGTACAGGATTGGTTCACAAACATTACTTGAATCTAACTCTCTAAATTCATGACTAGGCAAATGGGCAGGGATGTCCCCTACCATACACCAACTGAAAGGGCATGGGGATCTTTAAAGGAAGGTAATTTGTGAGTAGAAAAGATGTAGATGAACTGAGGCCTCAGTGAGGTTTTTTCCGAATGACATTTAAGAGGATTTTCAAAATATTTGTTTTATAAACCTTCAAAGTATTATGTTAGGGTTGTGCATTAATAAACTAACTGCACTATTGGTACAGGGCAAAGAGCCCTTAGTATAAATGTAGCAAAGTGATTTATTGTGGCATAAAATCATGGTTATGACAGTGCATAAGCCAACCTCCCCAGGATGGCGCCCTCTAGAAGACCTACAATCCCCATTCGGAATCAGTCATGTCAGTTCAGGGATGATGGGGTTGTAGTCCAACACATCTGGAGGGCACCCGTAAGTGTGTAGGGCAGGTGTGTCATAAACTATGGACTGATTTATCAACGACATAAGATTTCATGAAAGCTATTCATGAAAGCTCATGTCATCACAAGCCCTTCTCAACCTTAATCATCGCCTGGATGTCCATGGACTTGCATCCGCTTCATAATATGCAGGTCTATGCAGATCCTGCATAGACCTGAGTAGGCAGGTCTATGCAGCGCCACCTCCAGGATTTTGCGCAAGGCACCCTCCATGGGCCCTCCGTCAGTGTGTCTGCTTTCTCAGCATCATTGCCCGCTATTGCTCCCTATGCCTTTTCTCATCACTGTTGCCACTTGCTTGTCTGGCAGGCAAAAAGCCCAGGCCATCTCCTGCTCTCCTTGTCACCGCCATTCTTTGGCTGAACCAAGGAGAGGTGAGCAAGGAGGCTGAGATGGGAAAGAGGAGGAGCAACTCTTAGAGGCCCTGGTCAGTGGACCCTGCTGAACTGTGGCTCCTCAACAGGTACGCTACCATTTCTGCCTTTAATGCAGACCACAAGTCTATATATACCCCATTCAGGAGATTGTCCAGGTGAAATAGACTGAATTCTAAAAAGATCATATGCCACATGTTTACTAATCCTACCAAGGGTTGCTAAGATTCTTACTCGCCTTTTCTCAACGCAAACATATACAGTGTAAACTTACAAGTTGCCTCTTTTATATGCTGGCTTGGATTCAGATGTAGGTATGTGCAGTCAAGCAGGTGGGAGGAGGCTTCCCTGCATATGTGACACTGAGGGTCAGGGGACCCTAGTGAATGGGGTGAACTCTGGTGTAGGAAAGATCTGCCTGAAATCAGGCAGAAGCATCTTCTGTGAATGGAGCCTTTCCATCCATGAAAAGCCAGTTGTCAATCCAACTGCTCTTTCTCTGGGACAAAATGAACAATTTCTGACAAGCAGCTTAGCTATAAAAGAAGGCTCGAAGAAGTTGGAGCTCAGGCACAGAAGAAAAGACACACCAGCTAGCCTACCTCCCCCAACATGATGTAGAGTTAGGCGTAGCAGGATCCAGTACTCCCAACCTTAGGTCAGAATGGTTTAGATTTAAGGACAGCAGCATGATGGTGGATAGGAGGGCGACACCAGATCCACACCCACTGCTTAATCATTCTCCATAGATCTCTGTCTCTCAGCCATGCATATGCATACACAAAAGCATCTGACTCCCACCCCCCACCATCTTTTTATCAACTCACTTTGAACGGCATTAGGAGGTTGGCTGATTTATTGTCTATCAATCTATCAACTCCCTCCACTTTTCTCTAACTTGGTAATAAATTGTTTGGGAAATCAGTTTACAATGAAACTATGGAAGATTCCTTTTTATTATCTTTATTGGTATTGATCTGACTGTGCTTCAGCTCATAAACCATTAGAGTTTTAGTAATGATATAAAACAGTTACTGACTGCAATGCTGGTTTAGTTTGATGTGATCCCACTAGCCCTACAAGGTTTATGGCTACAGCCGTCTAATAATGTGGCAGTGAAAAGTGCATATTTTAGCTTCTCGCAACATAAGAAAATGACTAATTCTGCTCTGGAAACCAGAATGGTTTTGGAGATTTGGAGGAGAGAAAGAGCCATGTAGTACATCAGGGCCTTATTCTGGAGATTTTTTTTTTACTCTCATTATACTGAAAAGCTAGCAGTTGCCATGATTTATGACTAGTGCTTACACTGCATTTTAAATTATGCCCCAATCTGAAAACACATTTTAGTGAGGAAAAAGTAAGTCCCAGTGAGTTCAAAGGTGCTTCCTATGGAAGTTGTTTAAGAAGGGGCATTATACTGAAAATCAAATTCAGATGTACATGTTCTAGCCACAACTAAGATGATGTTCAAGTCCCACTAATGTCCAGAAAGATATGCAGTCTAAACCTGCTGACTGCAGGGGAGCTTACTCCCAAGTAAGCCCAAGTACTACTCTTGTCATTGAAACTAGTAGGCCCTTAGAACGGCTTAACATGGGTTAGATCCTGCCTCCAAATATATGTATTATGGTTTTGCTACAGTGTAATGGACCTGAGTGTGGACTCATTAACATCATCTATTAAAACAACGTTTCCCATGAGGCGAAACCAGATGTGGTAGATTACATTTCCCATCAGTTCCAGCCACTATGGCCAATGGTGAGGAATGATTCGAGTTGTGGTCTAAAACATACAGAGTGTATCATATTGGAAAAGGCTGCTGTAAAACACAGTATTGCCATTGAAGTAATGGATGTACAAGGAGAAGCAGTTCTTTATACATTGTCCCAGGCTACTCTTGAATAATACATTCAGTGACTCACTTCCTATATCACAAAAGCTATCCTTTTAAAGCACATGTGCGCGTGCGCATGCGCGCACGCACGCACGCAGATACTGGTCCTGTAATTACCGAGCTGCTTTTAATTATATTATTTCCTTTCCTGCTGCTGCTGCTGCTGCATTCCATCTGGTGAAGCTAACAACACAGGAGCCGTGGGTCCATTTGAAGACACCTCTTAATTTAATTCATACAGACAGTAAAAACATAACGGACAAGTTTAAAGGAAATCAGCCCCACACAACTAAGAGGGAAGCAAAAGAATATTTCCTACTACCTCCCAGCTAAGCACTCGGCAACCCCATTGATTTCGGATGGATACATTTAGGCATACTTTCACTATCCCACAGAAATCAATGTGCTTTAGGTGGTAGTTCTATGGCCATTTACCCCGCAGCCCCATTGTACTCAATGGGATTCTTTCTGAGAAGACGTGTCAAATTGCACTCTTAAAACAGCAATTCCATACTAGTCTACTCAGACAAAGATCCTACTGCATTCAACGATCCTTACTCCAGTGTGCGTACAGGATCACAGCCTAAGCATGTTGACCTTTGGTTAAACTGGCTTTGTGCACGTATGCCTACAAACACGGTTACATGTGCTCGTGCGTGGGCGTGTGTCACGTGTAAAGCGTGACACGCGCCTCTAAAGCGCCTTCCAATCATTCTCTAAAAAAAAAAAGTTGTATGTATAATGCACCAGCTTTCCTTCTGCCACAAATTTATTCCTGATGCATATTTAATAACTCTTTTGAATTAGTATATAAAGCCCCCCCTTTTGTGTCGCTGGTGTTTATAATTAAGGTAAACAGATATTAATTTCGGTCCGGGGCATTTTTCTCAGCAACAGTACTTGGCTGGCGAAAGGTGCAATTTGTCAGGGAGAGAAAGAGAGACAGCACGGACCTGAGCCAAGGCACGAAAAAGGCAAACGGGCCACGTGGCCTCCTCCAATTTGTTTCCCGGTCGCGACGGGGAGGCAGGCCCTGGGCCGCGCTCTTCCACGGAGCCGCCGCCGCCGCCGCCGCCTTCCCTGCAAAGAGGCAAACTCCTGCAGCGCTTCCTAGGGCCAGCATCCAGCGTCTCCCGGGACAAGGCGCATCCAGGCGCAAGAGGGCTGGGAGTCAGTAAGAAAAAGCAGCATTTGTCCCGGCTAAAGCAAGTTAGTTCCAGCAACTAGCAGGGCAATCCTATGGGCGCTCAGCTCACCCAGAGGTAAGGTCTACTGGGCTCCGTACGACTGCGTGCGCAACTGAGGCCTAAATCCCAGTGCAATGCGTAAGATTGTGCATGAGCCGCGGCTAAGTTCCCTTTTTTTGGCTGGGAGTAATTCCCGTTGAACTCATCGGGCCTAGCACAGCTAGACTCGTACCGCAAAGCCGCACTCTTACACCCGCGATGGCTTGCCTCCGCGTAAGCGGGCACAAGGTCGTGTTGCACCTTGGGTCGGAGTCCATTCATTCCTATTAGCGTCGACGGCCGAGCTCCATCCATCTGCGGGTCAGTAAAATATAACAGATCCTAGCGACACGGGCAGTGTTAGTCTCGCCTCAGTCCCATTCCTGTCAATGGATCTACTTTAAGTAGAACTAACATTGGTTGCACTCCAAAGGGACTTCTGTTTGTGGGATATCTCTTCCTTCCTCTCCTAACGCTTTTACTGCCCGAGGGAAAGCATCGCAAATGCACGACTAGTAATCAAGAAAGAAACTCATTTAGTCACCCCCCCAGCCACCCTCCAGCGACGGATGTCCTGCCTCAGACTGATTTTTCAAAAGTTATATGCCCCCCCCTTTTCTTAAGCCGATGGTATTATTTAAGGAATGGATTCCACTTTACGTAGTTTATTCTATAGTGATATTGTCAGATCTTTTTGAAAGGGACTGTTTTGTCTTAACATTTATCCTTGCGAGCCTCCAGAGGAGGGGGAGAGAAAGATTGATCTGGACCCGAGGAATAATTTGCTACCCCTGGCTCGTTTTTCAGGCGTAGGGAAAAAAGGAGGCTCCGTGGCCGGGCCTTCCCTTTCCTGGCTTCCAAAGCTGGACTGTTAATGGCAGAAGTAGTGCAGTTCCTCCTGAATTAACCTGTCCCTTTCTTAGCCTGTGATCTGAACACACAAAGAGGAAGGAGGAAGACCCATTTGGATACACTGGGAAGACTTGCTTGAGTAAGCAGTCCATGGACTTCAACCCCTCTCAACTCCAGCCACTGGCTTATGACCTGAGCATCTTAAAGTCCTGCCTTCCCAGGAAAGTGCTCCTTCCTGATGTTTTGTTTGTGGTACTGACCTCACAGAATCCTCCCCCCAGAGAAGCATATCAGTCTTTCCTTTGGCTCAGTTAAGGATTGTCTTAATGAGCTTGCTCACATTCCTATTTTCAATTTGTAATGTGAATTGTTATTTGATTTATGCTATTGGTCTCAGATTAATTTTGTATTTTATTGGGGGGATTCTTGTTTTGTTCTATGTTATTTTCATATATATTTTAGAAAAAAGTTGGATACAAATAAAAATAAATCAATAAACATAGGCCCTTTAAGTACAGCATGTCACATGTAGGCTATCAGACCAACTCGAAAGTGGATTACTGTTACACGTGTGTTCCTGAAGATGGTACATGTTCAAGTAAATCTAATTAAATTAATTATATTTCTACACTGCCCATCATCCAGAAGGCTCCCTGGGTGGTTCACAAGTTCTCACATTCAGATGCAGAGAATCATTCCACTGAGCTTTTAGAAGAACTAGAGGAAGAAAGATGGCTCTTTCCTGTATTACAAGTTAAACCTAGTATGAATGACTTACAGCACAATGGTAAGTGTGACTACTGAAGGAGCAAGTCCCATTGAATTCAGTAAGGTTTACTCCCAGGTAAGTGGGTGCACCTTTGCAAACCTAATATGATTTCTGGAATACTTTGGAACTATATAAGTTCTTAAAGCAGATTACTATTATTTTTAAAATGAAACAAAAGCCACCCAGCAATAAGACAATCAAAAAGGAACTAGAAAGTATTTTTCATGCAATTGATTCCAGTGGAAAGGAAATAGCACAGCAATTAACATTTTTTCCTTGTTCTAAGTGAAGAAAGGGATGTATGGATTGATCCCATCCACCAGTTAACTCTTTTGCTCAAACCACATAGTTTAAGGCACTTGGATCATTAAAAAGTCTTCTTAAAACAGGGAGCAAGACATGTGCCCCCAAATAGTTACCCTGTGCTTCCTGGTCACAAAGAGCTACTTTAGTGCACACACAGCCTAACATGTACTGAGTGAAATTCACACTTAGCCATGCTTCAGGTAGACCAATTGAAATCAGCTGGACTTGTGTCAGGACTGAGTCTCATTGATTTCAACAGATTTACCCAAAACATAACTAAGTCTGGATCTAAACCACTAATATTAAGAAAGTAAAAAAAGATTTGTGTTTACATTTGTTCAAAATTAGTGATATTAATCTTACCTCTACTCAATTGGTGGTGGGGAGATGTAGTTGATGGAATTTGTAAACCTGACTCTTGAATTGCAGCCAAAGTATAGCCTCCTTAGCCTTCTACAACCAGCACTGAGGTGCAGGAGAAGCACTGGCACAAAATATACCTAGGTATATTTTGGGGTCCCTTGTAAATTGTACCTCATTACAGTGGCTGGCATTGCAGGACAGAGCAAGAGAAACCCCACCTAGAACTGTCCTAGGCAGTAAAAAGTTGGATAGCCTTCAAGCAGGAGGAGCCTCTCCTACGATTTAGGAGAGGAACCCCGTCTATCAGCAGTGGGTGTCTACCCTTGCCTTTACTATCATGCAATTCAAGCTACAGGGAAGTACACACACACAAGCAGTCCAAATGGACACTGACTTGTTCTATTAAAATGGTTTCAGTTGCAATAAATGAATAATTTTGAAATGTCTCTGTGTGTGTTGAACACAGCTTCTTTTAAGAATTGTTTTCTATTTAAATGGGAACATGAACATGAACCCAAGTCTTGCCTTAATTTTATCTTTCACATGGTTAGCTCAACCACATTCAGGGATGGCTCAGTCAGCAAATGTAAGACTTTTGAAGGAACTGCAGAATTGCAAAAGGAACTCCCCCCTGTCTCCCCTACACACACATTCATCTTCAAATCTTTAAGAAAAGCCTTAGGAACAAGGGTTTCACTAAGGTTTAAACTCTTTGTCATTTCCCCACCCCCTGCAAATCATGGTCTTGAACTTGAAGAACTTCAAGCCACTTCCAAGCATCTGAATATATCTGTTTAAATGGGGTTGAGACCTGAAATGTCCTTCATGTTGTGAAAACTCAACACCTTAGGAGAATAAGGATACCATAAAGAGATCTGTAATTCTAGTTAAAGAACGATTGGCCTTCACTTTCTATACTCACAGTAAAAGCAAGTTTTGCCCTTTTTGCGACTGCTTAAAGATCAGGAGACCCCAAATCACTTTTTAAAAACGTTTTAAACAAGTGTACATTAAGGTTCCAAGTATGCATACTGGATTAATCTGTTATAAAAGGATATTAATACATGACCCCCTGTTGGTTATTTGAAACTTCTTGTGATGGAAATACTGCTTCTTCTGTTAAAACTAGAAACTGGGTTATTCCATTAAGAGACTCCAATTCAGTTCTGGTTTCTCATGGGGCTGTGGGAACCATACAAACACTTTCTTTCCAGCAAACCACTTACTCCATAGGAACAGTGGGCTGCCTGGGCCCTGGGCATCTAGGCGCTTAGCAGTGCAGCAGCCTATGGAAGTGCTCTTAGGTAAAGAGTGAATTAGTGCCCAGGAGTGTACAGAATATGGACTGGAGTCAAGCTGCTGGCCGCTGGTCCTCAGATGCCCAGTGGTGATGTTTTTCCTTCGCTAGGATTAGACTGGATTGAATCTAAGAGCCTTCTCCAACCCAGCACCTTCCAGGACTACACGTCCCATCACCACAACCTCTGCTGGTGTTGTTGGGGCTGAGGGAGCTTGTAATCCAACACATTTGGAGGAAACCTACCACTTTGCCCTGGATAATTTTTCACATTCATGAAAAAAATGACAGCTCGCTTTCTACACTAATATTAGAGAAGAAGTAGTCCCAAACTGCATCCCTGGCAAAGCCGTCTTGGCTCAGACCTGTTCTGTGCTGGCAGACAAAGGCTGGGAAAGAATCTCCCCAGGGACTTGGCGGGGGCTCAAAAGCCTTCACTCACTTCCTAAGGCCGGATGTCCTGTCCACCTTGCGGGGCCCACTCCATACAAAGATTCTTCAGGGTTTGTTCCTGCTGCCACTAGGATGACCAACCTGACCCTGCCTTCCGTGACCAGCCCACTGGCTCTCTCTCCAGCTTTTCTGAAGCAATGTGAAAACTGCCTAGTCCACGGGGGACTTGGGGCTGGAGCCAGCATTCCCTTCTCCCCCACTGATTCTGCTCATCACAAGCTTAAAATAGGCCACTGGAATTTCTGGCTTCCAGTGTTGGGCAACGGTGAGACAGCGGCTGAGGAGCAACACACCTGACAATTGACCTGGCACCCAGGGGACAAGGCATCCCATCATTCCCATCTTTCCCAACATCCAGGTGGATGATCCATGCACAGGAAGACCTGCAAGCTACTGAAAAGAGCTGGGGCTCTGGGCCACAGTACAAAAAATGTACGAAAAGGTATACACTGTTTTACATATGCTGTAAATCCTGTGTGTGGGTGTGGGTTTAAAGGGCCCAGTCTCCCAAGGACATCCCTATTTGTAAAAGGAGATACATGGTCAGGCAAGTGGAGAGCATTTCATATCAGACAAAAAAAATAATACAGAATGACTAAAAGACGGGTGAGCCGAAGGTGAAGCACATGTTGCAAACAGCCAGCTAATCTGGGGATGGGTGCTGGATACCATGTGAGAGGTCCTCCGCGAGAGCCCATGGACAGCAGGGCGGTAGGGCAGGGGATCTCTCAGACAGTCAGGACTCCAATGAACGTTTTGGGGCCAAGGCCCAGCGGCCACAGACCCTCAGGCAGGGCTCCCCCCACTCGCTCTCCATCATTGTGCGATACTTGAAGTCACCGAGGTGCATAAATAACCTTGAGACAAGGAGGCTCCCACACCCAGAAAGAGGAGGAGCCACATGAGTTTATGTTGAGCAAAATATACTTAATGGAGAAGAGGTGGTGGAAGGTAGGCAGGCGGAGATAATAGATAGCTTAAACAATACCCTATGATAGATAGAAAACACATTAATAAAAAACCCTCAGGCAGGGCTCCCCCCACTCGCTCTCCATCATTGTGCGATACTTGAAGTCACCGAGGTGCATAAATAACCTTGAGACAAGGAGGCTCCCACACCCAGAAAGAGGAGGAGCCACATGAGTTTATGTTGAGCAAAATATACTTAATGGAGAAGAGGTGGTGGAAGGTAGGCAGGCGGAGATAATAGATAGCTTAAACAATACCCTATGATAGATAGAAAACACATTAATAAAAAAGTGTTATAGACATCTTTGATGATGTACATATAGAAGGATACACGTAACAGATTCTTTGATGGATTAAAAACTATTCAGGCGGATGAGTGACTCAAGCCTCAGGGTCCTAATCTATTCAACAAACCTCCTGGGCGTACCCCAGTGTACAGAGGTACATTAAACAGGGACAAAACCCTCCCATTCATCGCCGGGGAAAGATGCGGTAGTCAATACCGTGGCGCCACTGTCGCGCCACACACACAGACGCTCCAAGAATGACTCGACACAAGCCCAGCAGGCCTCCCAGTCACGATGGGCACCTTCCTGGGAAACGGGGCAGGTTCAGGCAAAGAGAAAACCCATTCCAAGACTCCACGCCCCAGCACCCCCTCTCCACGCACACCACTGCACGGACAGGGGGGAAAGTTTGCTGGGAAGTGACCCATCCTGACCTTTTGACCCCAGTTTGGAAGCTGTGAAGGAGGAGAACCCCGCTGAGCTGAACGGGGCTCAGGCCTGGCTAAGCACCAGAAGAGGCCAGGGCCAGGGGAACATCCCGCAATCCTCTCTCCACGCTGGGGGTTGCGGGGCTTCTGGCTCGCCATGCACGGGTCTGTGTCCTCCTCCTCCTCCTCCTCCTCCTCAAGCACGCCCGCTCCGCTCCCGGCCTCGCCGGCGCTCACCTCCACTTTGTCCTCCTGTTCTGGAACCACGTCTTCACCTGGGCGTCGGTCATTTTCAGGGCCTTGGCTAGAGCCGCCCGCTCGGCGGAGGCCAGGTACTTCTGCCGGTGGAAGCGTTTCTCCAGCTCGCAGATCTGCAGGCGGGTGAAGGAGGTGCGGGGCTTCTTCTTCTTGGGAGGCGTCCGGTTCTGGTAGGGGTGACCTATACGGCGTGTTACAGTGAACGGTGAGAGGGCCACTGGAGTGGGAGACAGGGCGAGCGGGGAGTGGGGGGTAAAGAAGCAAGCGGTGACATGATCAGGCGGGGCTCCACAAGCGTCGGCAGAGGACAGACGGACGGACGGACACATGGGTCGTTGAGAGAACGAGGCTGGGCGGGGGGGGGGGGAGTGGGCGGAGAGCGGGGGGAACAGAGCACAGCGGATGGGGGGGGGTCCTAGTCCCTCGAAGGCATGCCATCACCACCACCACCCCGCATCGGGAAACACACCGAGGGAAGCGGCTGGCACCTCCAAATTACTCCTCGTCTGAAGAGTGACATCCTGACAAATTCCTGGAAGGCTGTCCATGGCTACTGGTCCTGATGGCTCTTTGCTGCCTCCAGCATCAGAGCCAGTGCGCCTCTGCGCGCCAGTTGCAAGGGAACACGGGTGGGAAGGGCTGCTGCATTCGTGTACTGCTTATGGGATCCAGTGGGCAGCCGGTTGGCCCTGCATGAGGAAGTGTCAGGACTAAATGGACTTTCGGCCTGGGCCAGCAAGGCTCTTCTTACCTTCTGATGATTTGCATAGTCTGGCGTGTGTGTATAATTAAGAGTACAAATTCTAGGCACGTTCAGACAGGAAAAAGCTCCTCAACTCCCAGCATTCCCCTGCCATCTGCAAGTGCTGGAGCTGTGGAACTTCTTTCTGCCTAAACACGAACAGAGTTTTGCCCTCATTTATTTATTTACATACTTGTATTTATAAGCTTGGCCAGTCCCAGAGTCTCTGGGTGGGTAAGCACTCATTTGCAAAACAACACGGATCAAATAAACTGTCAATGGAACCAAAGTCCCCTTGGACACTGCCAGGGCTTCAGTCCCAGCCCACGAGCGCTTCGGAGGATCGGGACGGAAGCTCAAGCGGGCTCTTGGGAGAGGAGGCAGCCTTCAAGCTTGTGGGGTCGACTCTGTTTTTCACTCGGATCCCAAAGTCCATCTACCAGGAATAGTGCTGTGGGGGGCAAATCACACCCTTGACATGCAATCGTACGCATGTTCGCTTGTAGGGTAAACCCGCCCTCAGCAAGCGAGATTCAAATTGCAGCCTTGGATAGAAGGAAGCCGAGTGTCCCTGAACCAATGCTCCTCCAGGAATTTCAGTGCGTGCATTAAAAAAAGAGCTTGCCCTTCTCTCGCACAAATTTCCATCCCTGGTCCATCCCTGCCCACCCCCAGGATGACTTCATTTTAGAAGCCAGGGTGGCGGCGTGGTCAGAGCGCTGGGCTTGGACTGGGAACTCTAGTTTCCGCTCGGCCAAGAAGCTGACTGATGACTCCGTGCCAGTCACTGACTCTCAGACTAACGCACCCCCTGTGTGGTTGTGAAGATAAAATGGCAGTGAGGAGAAGGATTACATAAGCAGCCTTGGAATCCATGAAAGAGAACAGTGGAATAATAAAAACATCTCTCTCACACACGTATTTATTTATAATTTTGTGTTTGGTAGTAGTAGGAAGCCTTCTAGAGGTGGCGATTGTTAAACAATTGAGATTTCAGAACCCTTCTGGATATCCTGCAAAATCACCCCAAAATTTACCAATGGAGTTGGATTTACCCTCTCCTCTGCCAGGGAAGGAATGGGCCCTTGAGCATGGAAAGCAGAATTTCCATGTTCAAAGGCCCGTTTCCACAAGTGTGCTCAGCCACACGCTCCTACCCACCACGCACGCCCCCTTCAGCAAAACTTTTAGAAATGGCTTATAAGGCACTTCGCACCCTTTAGAGCAAGCCGCAGGATATCTCGTTCCTTTGTAACAGATGGGGGAAGGATGGGTGAGGAAGAGATTCCTGGAAAGAGCTGCTGATTTGGTAAAGGTACGTTCACTTTGGGGAGGGTTCAGGTTCCTCCCTCTCCCTGCCCCCACCCCATGCCACATCCAAAGCGGAAATAACCAGGAGAGCCAGATTTGAAGGCAAAGTAACTGGTGAAATGAGGATCATCCCGGGTCCAAGGGGTACTGCTGTTGTTCACTAATAAAACACTTAACTATACGAGGGTGAGTGCTCTTATTGGCCCAAAGGCCTTGGTGAGGCATCAGCGCTAGGGAACGGGCAACAACATTCATTCTGGCCTGGCAACAGTCACAAAACGCAAATCAATGCCAGCCGTTTATTTACGACGACCCCATTGCAACAAGTTCGAGCTTTTTTTTTTTTTTGCTGCGATCCCAGGCTTTGATTCTGCAAAGCCCTCTGTAATGCTGGCTTTCACACAAAGTGTTCAGTTTATGCTTCTTTTCGCTGAAATGTATCGCCGCAAGTAAAATTAGGGCTCTGATCAGCCGTACCTGGAAGCAGATCCCGCTGAAAGCCAGCGAGACGCGCTTCGAAGTAAACACGGCTTGGAAACCTGCAAAGCTTTGCTCGAGCGCTTGCAGAAGAAAGGGAGCAGCAGGTAAGTTGTGCATTATCAAGGGTTTCAACGGAAGCACACTTAACTTTGGGAAATAAGTGCTATTAAACGTACTGGGACTTACCTCTGAGTAAGCATGCCCAAGACTGCGCTGTAATTAAACGTAAACACCCGCGCAGCCTGAGGCTTTCTGCTTCTACTCAAAGGTAAGTCTCACTGAATTCAATTGAATTCATGCCAGAGTTCATGCCTCGAATCGCAACCATAGTGGGACTTGTTTAAACAAATATGCATAGAATTCTGGACACATCTCTCTCTTGCCTTCTCTCCAAGTTTCTGCATTTTTCTGTATAGATAATTGTATTTAATAATGCAAGTGGATGGAATTTACACTGATTTATGTAGTGCTTCCAGGCCACAGGAAAAACTGCTATTTATCTATTTCCACCACCACCCACAAGAGAGGCAGGGTTGCATTTAAATGAGAAAGTAGAAGATAGGCATTAACAATATAAGCTGGGCCATCAAGAACAAAGCCCAGTTCCCCCAAACTGCTTCCAGTGAACACTTTCTGTAGGCAACTAATTTAATTTTAACATTTTCCATTCTGGCCTACTTCCAATCCTTTCATTTTCAGGTCTTATTAGCTCAAAATGTTATGTGATCTTTTTTTAACAGAATCCTCTGATTTGGGGATTTCCTAGTGGAAACTAAAATAAGAAAATAGAAAATTCATCTGTTCCACCAAGTGTCTCTAAGAAACAATACCAAAATCATTTTTAGGGTAAAACATTATTAGGCCAAACCAAATATCATAAAATACGTGAACTGTTGAGTTTTTCGGTCCATGCACACTATTCTTAATGGAGGATCTCTGGTTTATTTTGCTTTGTTTTTCATTATTGCTAACAGGGCTACCTTTTGCTAAGAAAATAGAAATCCATTTGTCTTGGTGTCTCCTATTTGGATCATTGCTCATAAGGAATTTATTTTCCTAAATATTTGTACCCAAGGATAATATTATATTAAAGCTATTTGCACTGAAAATGAAAAAGGTTGATTTAAGAGTTGGTTATGGGGAGAAAATACATGCAGTTGAGTTTTGTCTCTGATTTGAAGTTCTGGCAGCATTCTGTTTAATGGGACATTAATATATCTTATTCCTTATTTTATTCCCCAGATCCCTGGTATTTTCAGGGGCAATATGTCTGTTAACTGTACGTAAATATGTAAGTTCTACAGGAATTTTTTAAATTAGGGAATTGGGGTGGGGTGGGGGTTGGAAGCAGAAGGGAGGTGGGACTGCATTTGATTTGGGTAATTGTATTCTCACTCCCCTGGGACATCTGAATTATCACTTATACTTTAGCGGCAGCAGACTCATTCAAAGAAAACAGGTTCTTCAAAATACCTTTATTTGATTTCTTTATGTTTTATTTAGGTTCATTCCTACACACGCTTTCCAGGAAATAAATCATACTGAGTTTAGTAAGGCTTACTTCTGAATATTTTGGGGAGAGAAAGGATACAAATCTTATCAGACAATGTCCAATTGTTTGGTATATTGGGGATTTTTGATCACCTTTATTACCAGCTCCTCATTTGCACACCTGATCTCAAGCATCTATTTATTTTCTCCCAGCTTACAGAAAGGTGGATGAGAAAGGTCGAGGTAGGCCTCCTTTGCAAAGATGAGCTCTGAAGAACAAGCAAATGCTTTCAAAATACACTCATTCACACACACAAGAAATATCAGGTAGGGTGGGAGGTTATTTATGCACGGGGCACCTCTAGGGGAAAGCGATGCATTCAGAGAACCACAGAAGCCTGGTTGTAAAGCAAACTATTCTAGCTTTGCCTGGATGAGGAAGAGTGAAAATGAAAGATCGCAGTAAGTGCTATACTCTACAGCAGACAGATTATGGTTGGTTGGATCATCAGGAATAAATTCTAATCCTTATGAGTGTTTCCTGTTCTGGCACTCCCCGGAAAAATACCCTGATTCTTGTTTGCCTCCAGTTCCCGTTTCTATTTGCTATTTTTCTATTGAAGGAGATGCCAGGCCTCAATGGGCAGGATCACGACTCTTTCTGCTGAGAGAAGATTCTAACTTGTAGCACAATTTCTGCCTGCCTATTCAAAAGGAAGCTCTGTTGATTTCAGGGATAATTCTTAAGACTAGGCGCAAATTGCATTGTACTCAGTGCAGCCTTCTTCAGAATAGAGTGGTCTATATGGGATCGCACTCTCAACGGTTCCGATGTTTATCTGCCCGCCTATCTTGTTTGGGGTTCTCCAAACAGCCCCACCTGACCAGAGATAGGTACATACAAGTCTGAGGATATCAATTCCTTATCCATGCATGCGATAATGAGAACTTTATTGATGAAGTTCTGCTCTCACTGTTTATATTAAAACTGAAATATTATTGTTGCATTGTTTGAGTGAAAGGGAAGAGGCAATCCTGAATCTGTCCCGAACAGGCATTGGATTCTTGCCACTAGACCATAAACTGCCAGCTTCACTGATTCACATTTTCCATTAGGACAAGTCCAGCAATGCCAATCCCCATCTACAGATGGAAGATCACCAGGTAAGGCAGAATCCAAAAAGACATGCAACAGGGGCATTGCCTCCGTTCAGATTCTTCCTTCTCACAATATTATACATCAGCACTGTAGTAACACCATCTGGATGGAGGAAATTTCTGTATGCATGTGTTTCGTGGATGGGAACATGTGTGCGCTTGTGGATGACACTATTTATGAAAAAGAATGGTGCTGGTTTGGGTTTTCAAATCAAGTGTCCTTGAACATTAGAATATAATTTATTCTTTCCATATTATAATTGAACTATAATGCAAGTTTTAGAAACCTAGCTATTTTAGTAAATTCAGATGCATATCTTACAATAACATTACCATTCATCTTTAAATGTCTTGGCTACACTATATGTTGCTATAGAAATGATTATTATAACATTTCCAAGAAATGCATGTGTCACACCTTCAGGGTGTGTGTGTGTGTTTCCTGTGAGGGAAAATCTCACTACATCATGAATGATTTATTTATATACTGGGAAAGAATTGTACTATTGCCGGAGGGGAGGGGGGGGGAGGTTGGATCCTCTTACTAATGTAAAAATAATAAATATTATTTTTTACCCATATCTGTCAGCTCAGAATTTAAGTACCTCTGAATAACTGACCAATGGCTGCAGAAGCGGCTTATTTGTGCGCCAATTCATTTCGCGCGAAAGCATTTTAACAGCCCGAGGTGGTGAAACCCTAAGTTTTCGTGCAAGTGCCAACCCATTTAGACCCTCGCGGCTCCACTGTGGCCAAGCATCGTCCCGATCCTAACGCTAATCAGTCGAGGCGCTTGACCGCTGCCCGGGAGAGCGCCACCCCCAGCGGGCACCCGCGCCTAACGGGCCGCCGCGACTCTGCGACCCATCCGCCCGCGCGGGTGCTCGGCCCTGCCCAGCGGGGCTGGCCAAGCGCTCGCACGCCGCGCCCGGGCCCGCCGGCTTCCCGCCCCGTCCCGTCCCGTTCCGCCCCGTCCCGCCGCCGAGCCGGGGAGCCTTGCGCGGGGGCCGGGGCCGCCCGGGCGCCAAGCGGGGGAAGCGGCCGCCCGCCTGCCCGCCCGCTCGCTCGCTCACCTGTGAACCTGTCCTTGGTGTACCGCCTGTTGCTCTCCATCCAGGGGAACGTCAACCCCGTGAGGTTGTTCACGGACGGGACGGTGGGCATGGCGGTGGAGAGCGGCTGGTGGACGCCCCCGGCCAGGGGTCTGTGCGCCGGGACGCGGATCACGCCCCCGGCCGAAGCGAGGCTATTCCCGTTCATGGCCCCGACCCCCAGGTTCATGTTGTAGGAGCCCGCCAGCGAAGCCATGCTGCAAGCCCCGCCGTTGGTGTACGCTCCGGCCGAGGAGGACCCCCCTCCGCCGCCGCCGCCGCCGCCTCCGCCGCCTCCGCCGCCGCCGGCCGAGCCGTAGTGGCCGGCCATGGTGTTGTACGCGCTGCTCACCACGCATCCCCCCAGGCCGTAGTCCGCCGCCTCCTGCAGCCGCGCGCTCGAGATCATGCAGCTGCCTTGGTCCGGGTTGTTGAGGATCTGGTCGATTCCGAAGCTGATGGGCTCGGCGTGGCTCTGGTGGAGGTGGTGCGCCCCTAAGTGATCCATCCTGGGCCGAGAGCCACCCCGAAGAGGGTGACTTCCCCCCCTCCACCAGCACCACCACCGCCACCGCCACCCACCTCCTCCTCCTCCTCCTCCCTATTCCAGGCTGGAGATTTTTAAAAAATACGCGCAGCTTTCCTGGTCTCGCTTCACTTGCTCCCAAAGAGGTAAAAAAGGAGGATGGAAGTGGAGGGAGGAAAAGCTGGGGGGAGGGGAGGGGGGGAGGGAGGGGAGGGAGGCTGGTGTGGGGGGAGGTACGCGCCCGTGGGCTCCCTCGCTCGCCTTGCTGCAAGGGCATCAATCACGTTAGCCAAAAGCCTGGCGCTGCTAGGCCCTGCTCGCCCATTGGTTGGAACCTGGAGAAGCTGGATGAATGACAACGGAGAGAGAAAGAAGAATGAGGGAGGGAGGGGAGGAGGAGGAGGAGGAGGAGGAGGAGGAGTTGTTTCTCTCCTAGCCAAATCCAAGCGGGGAGCCCCGGCAGGCAGGCTGACAAGCACCGATAGACCGTGCGAAGTCAGGTCTACTACGCCGTACAGGCATTGCGCCCGGCCTCTTGGAGAGATGTGATGGGGGAACTGGCTAGCTCTTGTACCTTTGCTCTGTTGCACAAGCCGCTGGCCCCTGGGGAAATTGTCCACAGCATCACAATTCTGTTTATTGTTAATGTTAAGCACTGGAGACTCATCGGGACATAGAGCGCCTCGGACTCCACTCCCTCGAAAATGCTGGCCCCCCAAAACAGTCTGAATGCCTAAGCATAAAACTCCGATGGCCCCTTCTGCAGGGTGCCATGTGTGGACTTGCTTAGGGCCCGGAAGACAACACCAAACTCGCCTACAGATTGGACACAGGTTAGCGGGAGGAAGGAGACATCTTCCTTTTTTTTTTTTAGATTTTAGTTGATCGAGTCTTTCCAGTTAGTTTGAAGACATGTCTACAGAATGCCATATGTCTAATAAGGGATGAAAAATGCAAGGGGTTGAATACTCTCAGACATTTGTGACTCCCCGGGCTGACTCAGCCTCTACAAGTCTCCTCTCTAAACTTCTGGATATAAAACTGCATTTTTAAAATGTCACACGCATATTTGTATGATCTGAGTTCTATTTTTCTGTTCAATTTGATACAGCATGAAACAACAAAAGTCCAGAAGTTAGAAGTCCAAACACAGAATTCTACTCCTCTTCTAAATTAAGAGGTAAGATAGAAGAAAAATAAAATATTTTGGAGAACATGAAGACATCACATATTTAAGACTTGAAAGCAAGAAGTAAAATTGTTAAATGGCTTTTCTGTAAAGAAATGTAATGAATAATCAGATTCAAAACATTTATCATCATCATCTTTCACTTGTAAGTCTAAAATTTTCTAAATATTATAGTGATTGAAATGTGAGACAGTCTGCTTGCAAGTTCACAAGATGCAAGAGGAAGAAGTAGTGAGTAGGGAAGAGGAAAGCAAGCAACAATTTTGGAAATTACATAGTATCATCTTATTTGGGCAGTGGGCTTCTATACTTTTAAATACATATACGCAGGTAACCCAGCAGCCTGTACCCCTCCGGCCAGCGGCAAAGCTCAGAGGGTGCTTTCTAAATGAAAGTCAGTTTCACTTATTTCAACAGGACTCTAAGTAATATCTCTTTAGGGTGTGTGGCCTCCAGTGAGGTACCTGCTCATTTGGTTCTTGGCAGAATTGGTTTGTCTGCATTTCATTAGGTCCCGAAGGCAGGTGCCCGGCCAGCAAAAGAGACGCTTCTGAGTCCAGGATTCAAGTCAGCAAAAGTGCACCTTTCTTCAGGCGTGAGATAAGGCCTTTGCCACCTTCCACAGCCACCCCCAGCCTCATGGGGAGGCATACTCAGAAATCCCCCTTCTTCTCCAGCCTGCCCACTGCCCTCTTTCCACAAACTACATCAGTATTCTACGTTTGCTCTCCTCCAGGCCCAAAGGGACAGGTTTGCTCATCAGTTCATCCTTGACTATTAAGAAGACAGCATTTCCAATAGCTACGGGGCTCCCTTGAGTTTCAGCCTGGGCTGGTGGCATGCAGACATAGCATGACTTCCTGTTCAGGAGGTCTTGGTTGGACCAGAAGGTTCTTAGAAGAACATAAGCAAATTTGATCATGAAATGGAGGTGGAATGGAGAGAGGGAGGAAGCCATAATTTCGGTTGTCAACCCTCTTCATCTCAAGCTGGAAAACCTAGGAATATATTGTGGGCATGAGTGGTGGTGATGAGGAGATTACAGAACAAAACCCCAACTCAGACTCTAGATTAGATAAGGTCCTACTGTGCCCTAAGGGATCTGGAATGCCTGTTGTCTTGAATGTCTAAAACTGTAGTTTGCTATTTTGCTTGTTACATTTATAGGCCACCTTTCCCTTGCCCAAGACAGCGCACTAAATCTGTTTGTGATGTCCTTGCAGTGTATAGTAGGCACATCTTGAAATAAGTTGCACTGAATTCAGTTGGGCCTATTTCTGAGTAGGTGTATAGCAATTTTTCCCAACCTGGAGCCCTCTAAGTGTTTTGGTCTGAAATTCCTATCCCACCGTTGGGCATAATGGGAGAAAGAGTCCAGCACCTCTGGAGGGTGGCTGGTAAAGGTGTTTTTGGTTTTTATTTTGAAAGCATAAACCCTTTCCCACAGCAAGAAGAGTATCATGTTGACCTGCAGGATCCCTTTCATTTGGTTCTTGAGAAATCCTCTTGTTTGAAAACTGCTACTTTCCCTTATTGAAGAACTGAAAATTTGACCTCCGGCTTGCCTTCCCCCAGCAAACCCCATATAATGACTTTTAGGCTGCAATCCTATACAGAGATACCTAGAAGTATGAACCACTGAACTTTTTGAGGTTTGTGTCTAGGTAGCCATGCACAGACTTGGACTGTTAACATTACACGCATAGTTTGGATTGATCATTAATCAATACAGAACCTTTCAAAACCAACCAAATGGGATGGCAGTTTTTTCATCCATCTTCATTTTGCCACACTTGGTAGAACTGTACTTGCACTCAAGTAAGTGTACACAAAGGATTACAGTCGAAACATTGAACTGAATTCAGATTTAACCATACATAAAGGAAGACCTCTAATATCTATTAGACTTGATAGCCTAAGTTCCATTGACTTCAATGGATCCACTCTAAATATGCCTGTTCAACCTATGAACTTTATTATTTTGAGGAATGACATCCATGATATTTGGATATAGAAGGAAGGAGAGAGAAAATCAGTGCTCAGTTTCCTAGAATATTTTAAAGTCAGCCTGGATTTGCTTGATTTAGGGTATATTAGTCAAAGTAATCACATTTTCCCTGATTCAGGAAGGGAGAAATCTTGTTTAGAGTTGGGTAACTTCCACAATCACCTCTACTGTTTCTATCACAGCTTCCCTTTCACATCAGTACGCAAGTACTCTTCCTGATGAAATAATTGGCATATTTTTGACACTCATAAGCCTGTTGGTTTTTGACATTAATTAGTTGGTGTAGTGGGGGAAGGGGGAATTCTGGGTAGAATTTGCTCACAAGCCAGAATCTGACTAAATGAAAAGGGGAGAAGCCTCGTTTAGGCTTATGGGACTTGGCACTGTGGGGGCACCAGGTTGGTGCCTAACTTGAACCAACACTTCAAGGACTATTTGTTGCAGAAGAAAGTCATTGTTTAAGATTATTTGCGGGGTGTTCTGTTCACGTGCCTGTTTTAATAAACTATACAAAGAGACTTAACCCTTCTGCAGAAAATTCCAGAGGTGTCCATTCTTGATCCTGCTGTTGACTAAAGGTCAACTTTGATAACTGGATACTAATTTACACTGAATTACTAAGTGGCGTTGCCTCTCTTCTTTAGAACTGCTCTAATGAGAGCAGACGGAGATAACAGATTTTGATCTGAACCCAAGGGATGCTATTGCTACTCAGTTTGATTCAGTTATTCTTCAACTGAAATTAATTTGTGACCAAAAGGTATTGATACAGCCTTGTCCTACTCACATTTACTGGGGAAAACTCCCTCGGTGTTCAACAGGGCTTACTCCCAGGACAGCGTGCAGAGGATTGCAGTCTAAAAATGGATATTAACGGATACAACATTTTCTGTTTGATTTAAATCCAAATAAATTTTAAAAGTCATGGATGCAATATTCTCAATTTAAAATTAAAATATTGAATTTAAGCCAATTTAAGACGTATGGAAGTCAGTGGCATAAATCAGCATACATTTAAATCTAAATATTTATTATTTACTAGCTCGGAATGCCACCCAGTGATAAAAACACAAACTGTTCTTGAGAATGCATTTTCAGACTGTCATGAAATTATTCATTATAGCCTCATTATTATTCATTTTAGTACGATTAAGCTGTAGTATAGCAGCCTAACGACTTTTTTCTTAAGAAAAATTAGAATCTGGAATCACTCTCTATTCATCATTATGGGGACGAATAAAGAATCCATAATACAGCATGAATGAACTGGATTCCACTGTCAATTTGCTCATTTTTAAAACAAATCTATATTCCATATAGGATGTGTTTGGTATTACCGAAGGGAGGGGAAGCACATCGGAATACATCTCACTTCACAAATCAAGGCATGGTATTTGTTCTGTCTGCTTCGCCCCCCACCAGTCTCCCCCCCACACACACACACACATTTCTTTCCTTTTCTTTCCTTTCCTAGATAACTTTTAGCTTGTTTGAAATTGACCAGACCGGTGGCAGTTTCAAGGAGTTAAACTATTTCGAAGATTGAAGTGATTGAATGAAACGGCCCATTTCGTCTGCTAAATTAGCACGTCAACAAGCATATGACTGAGGAGATAAAAGAACTAGAAAGGAAAGGGTTGACTTCAGAATGCCAAACTGGCACAATCGGAGTGTATCCGATTACACTTAGTGAGATAAAATATCCCAATATTTTTTCCGCTATGAAATGGTGTTTCTGTGCGGGACAGAATGACAGAAAGGCAGACTCGGAGCTTCAGGTTGGAGGAAGAGGAAGCAGCAGGCAAAGAAATCAGCACCCCTTGGTAAAGTCGATTGCTCTACACATGGCATTTTTGGCCACCAAAACCACGTGTCTCACTACAAGTGTGCCTCTCATGTGTTCGTATTTTCATAACTTTTAAAACATCTTTTCATTTCAGGGTCCAACACCGGACACTTTTGGGGCCATCCACGTCCAGGACATCTGCAGTCCAGAAGTCGAAGCTGGGAACGGTTGCCCGCGCGATGGAGCGCCTGTCTCCTGCCTTTGCTCCAGGTTTCTATAGACGGAGGTTTGTCGGGAACATCTCTCTCGAAAAGTGACCTGTTACGCTTTTTGGAGTTGCCAAGCCTGCCTAAACAGGTAGGTCAACGAAAATCCTCTGAGATTCTTTCTCTCTTTCCTTCTTTCTTTCCTCCTTCCTTCCTTCCTTCCTTCCTTCCTTCCTTCCTTCCTTCCTTCCTTCCCTGAAACGGCAAATGATTACAGGAACGTGGATTTCTTTGGTCCGTTCCTGTCCTTGCGATGCATCATTTCCATGACTCTTCCGAAGGAACGAGGAGCTGGCATGATGCGACGGCCCAGCAGGAGTAAGAGAGCAGCCCAAGGCCTGGCCAGGCGTCCACGTGACGGCGGTGGGAGACCAGACGGAACTCGAGGCTGCAGTTCCAGACGTACTTACTGTCAAGCGCCCTCTCAATCGCTGCTCGCGAGAGGAGGAGGAGGTTTGGGAAAGAGCTCCGCTGAATCCAGCGAGGCTGGCCTCCGATCCATCTCTAGCTTGCCAGACTCTGCCAAGGCGCTGCCTCCGAGGTGGCAGTGTGGTAGAGTCCTGAAGCGGGAGGTCTCAGATGCGGACACTTAGAAAACCCCCTCTGCATTTAATAAACTGACAGAGAAACACCCCTGAAAGCAGAAAACCGGCAGGAGGAGAGGACTGGCCTGCCGATTGCCCACTAAAAGAGGGAGGTTTTCGAAACGGCAGGTAAAAGGAACTAGTGCCACCCGGACCACGCTAAGGCTTTAGGATCTGGTAGCCCGTTCTGCTGCAGGTGTGCTTCAGATCAGGGCTTCGTGTGCTCTAATGAAGACTTATACTGGAGCAAAACGAAAGGTAGAGACGCGCCTGCAGTCCCACGCACGATGCGGGCCCCTTTCCGCTTCCTTCGTCCATCCAGCGCTGGGTGCGCGGACTTATCCCTGTGAACAGTCCCGCCGCCCAGAGTTCACAGCATTCCTTACCAAACAAAAAGAAGGTCTCTGCTCGCTCTCTTTTCTTTGCAAAGCCCTTTCCTCCTCTCGCCAGCACTAATTGGGCGAGCAATTGACACAAGTTAATAAGAGTGTAAGAAAAATGTCTCCCAGCCTATGGCCAAATGAGGAGTGCATTATGGCGAATTGATTTGGGGCGCTCGGGGGCCTGGCTTATTTAACAGCAAGCATTAAAGTATTAATATTTTAGATGGGATCCGAGTGTGTGTATAAATGTCGGGCAATTGACGGACATTAAACTTTAATGAAATGATCGGCTGGCCAGATTTCGAGGGCTTGTCAGCCCAGAGGAGCAGGGACCATTAGCACCGAGAGGGGGGAGAAGCGCGCTCGTGCGCGCGTGCGAGGGGGGGGGAGTTCCACTTTCACTAACAGGTAAATAATTAACAAGAAATGCTCGCCTACCAGGTCAGGGAGATTATTTAGAGCCGGGAGCCATTATTACGCAGGCATAAGCATACAGCTCTTTGGGGGAAGGTATTACCTACAGGCGTGCAGAGAGGTTTATGGAGGGACATTGGCGGTCCAGGAATTAAGTCCAGGTGCGTGCAGAATACAAGGGCTCGCCAAGCCGCCGGCCTCTTCGCCACGTCCAGCGTCACAGCAGGTGGCCGAAACCAGCGATTAGTCCGAAGGTTCCCGTTTATTTACGCCGTCACTCTCCAGGTTGTTTGTTTGTTTGTTTGGAAGATCCTGAGATGAAATCGGCGATGGGTATGTGTGGGGGAGGGGGAAGATTTCAAAAAGAAAGATAGAGAAAGGAAGCAATTTGTGACTGGGAAAGAGCTCAGGTTTATGGCTATATTTAGCAGCGAAGTTTCAGGAAGACCTCGTGTGAAGGTGTGATACCTGTGCAGTGTTATACAGCATCCTTGGAAGTTGGGTCCATGGAAATTCATTCAGAGGACTCTAATGGCTTTAAATGGATAAAGAGATAGCACAATTAGTTCTCTTTGCTGGTTAGGTTGCATTACTATTACAGTGATAGAAACTGTTTGTAGTGAAATATTCCCCCCCCCCACTACCCCCATTGTTGGCTGCAGAGTTGTTAATAGGGCTGATGGGATTAACTGCTGAATTGGTAGGGTAACTGATTAAGCCATTGACCATGTTGAACGTGGACTGTAAGTCCAATTTTAATGTATATATAAATTAAATGTCCATAGGGACACACACGCGAGCAAATATATACATATATGTGGAAAATCTATTGAATACTGAAGGCATCTTAGAAACGACTCTGCACATCTCTTCTTATAGGCAAAGTCTTTTTAATGGACTTACAGTGCAATCCGGTACATATCTATTCCAAAATAAGCTGCACTGAATTCATTATGACTTACTCTCAGGTAAGTGTGCATTTCTAAAGTGCATTGCAGCTCTAAAGTAGAAGACGTTATATACCAATAAATACTTTTAAAGTGGCTGGCAGTCCCGATTGGACACAGTAAAAGGTATCATTAAAGGGAACATTACTTCGATTGAAACCATCCCAGCAGAAAGCTTGACGGTTGTTGTTGCCATTTACTTAATGAAATCCAAGAGCAGAATCTGAGAATGTGAAAAAGATCCACGAATCATCACTCTGTATTCACGTAGCTGCATGCAGTTTGTTTGGGAAGAACCTGGAAATATTGAAAAGTCAAATTATGTCTGCTCTAAGTTGTGTAACAGTCCTTTTTTTAAAATGCCCAGATCTATCCTATCTGTTACTGCTTCGATCCAGTTGCTCATGAGACCTGCAAATTTTGCCCCCACCTCAGGCTATAGAATAACAGGCCTTCACCAGATGGTCTTTCGCTCTGCGGAAGCTAAGTGATAGAGAGACGGCATTATTGGGGAAAGAGCATCTGTTCAGACACACACCCTCCCTCCCTCGCCTCACTTGGGGAACGTCTCTCACCCGAATCCAAAGTCCTCTTCTGAGCATTGTCAAGTGTCGTGTTCCTCTCCCGCCCCCCCCCCCGCGCCCCCATCCAGGACTTTTCTTAAGTGCCAAATAAATATTTGCAGGGATGTTTTGTTCCCTGTCAGTTCCAATTTATAAGAAGCATCCCCACAGCCATCCTCCCTCTTTTCCCTCCAAAAGCGAAGACGGGCGGGGGGGGGGGGACAAGGGAACACAAAGTTGACCGTTGATGTTCGGTTTTACTGTATTCTGCCCTCGGCTTTACCTTTTTCCACTTTTTCCCCATTTTGGGCAGCTGAATTGTCCAAAGGTGGTGGGGCAGGAGAGGGAGACAGCTTTTTATATACAGAAAAGTGTACACGGGTGGGAACACTCACACGTTTCACACTGAAGATCATCCAGTTCTGTAGTTTTAGCTTCCTGAAGCTATGTGAATACTGAAAACGAGACATTTTTAGAGTTTTATGAGATTCTTGTACTCTCATGTCAATTAAACATGCTTTCAAGTTCCACAGAGTCCTTCACTAAGAGGAAGTTTCACTGTGCATGAGGATTAGCACACGACCTGCCGAAGCTCGATCTCAGGTGCTCTCGTATGTTTACCTGGGAAAAAACTCCCGGCGGAGTGACAGTGGAACGGACTACCAGGTAAGTGTGCAGCCCTAACCCCTTACATTTTGCTACGCAAGTGTTCTTTCTAAGTTTATTCCTATATGACGTTTCCATAAATGCAGAAGTCAAGCTATAAATAAAGACCCGGACGCGAGCAAACACGCCGCTTGGCCAAGAGAGGCGAAGGGTCTGCGCTCTGTATATGCTTTAATACGGCTGCCAGAGGGTGACGGGGAGCCTCGATCAAAAGATGATTTCATACTTTTTTCATTCAATCGGAAGTCCTGTCGATTTTTGCACAGAGAAATCTGCGTTTCACGTCCACGTGCATCCGGACCCAACACCGAGGCAGTGGCACACGCGGGACCATAAGCTTTGTTTCCCTCAGATCGCCCCAAACGCGTCTGTGTTACTTTTAACACCTTGCAGTTCAGCCTTCTCCAGCCTATCGCCCTGCACTTGTTTTAGAGCGCAGCTCCCCAAATTCCGGGCCATTGGCCTGCTGGTTGGGGCTGATGGGAGTTGAAACGCCTGGAAGGCACCTGCCTAGGGAAAGCTGGTTTCTAATTCTTGACGACCGAAAAACTTCTCTTCCCGATGCTTCTATTGTAGGAGCAAACGATGAGGAATAAGCCTCCATTCGTCAGCTCGCCTTCTTTTCTCAGGCTGCTCTCCACACCTCATTGATGGCAGAAGCTCAACAGGGTCAGCTTTCTATATCCTTGTGTTTCCATGTCGGGGAAAAGCTGAGCCTATTGAATTTCTGCCTGGCACACAATGCAAGAGAGAAAATGTGTTATTTGTCTATTAGCAGAAAGAAGCACTGAAAAGGCTAGATGGAGAAGGAGCTCGGCCCGAAACCGGCCAGAGAGGCTAATGCAGGAGTCCTTTCCCTCTCCTCCGCATGTGGCAGCGGAAATATCCTGTTGTTGATCCCCTGCCGCTCCGCACGACAAAAGCAAGGGCCCTGATTCCCTCCCTCGCGTACCGGGAGCGCCCCTCTCCCTCCCTCCCTGCTTCCCTCCCTGCAGCGCCTTAGCTGCAGGCGATCGGGTTTCCCTCCCAGCCCCGCCCTACCTGCCTAAAGTTCTTGACTTCTGAACTCTTTAGGGAACCTGCGGCGCCAGCTCCATCATCCGAAGTCCTTGTGGTTTGGGAGAACAGCAGATACATTAGGAGAGAAGGAGAGGACCCGATGACTGCTAAGAGAAAGGGAGATCCCCCGCCCCGAGGGGTTTAATTGCACTCCTAAGGCCTAGTGTTGGAGCACTTTTCTCTCTCTCTCCCTCTCCCGTGTGTAACAGGATCCGGCTGATCTCCAAAAATGTGGGTAACCCTGCGCTCTGTGCCCCCTTAAAAGTGAAACCAGATCCATGGCAAAGTGGAATAAATAAAGCCCTCCAAGTAGGGCTAGCCCTACCATTAGGCAGCATAAGCTGACTGCCTAAAGGAGCAGCTCCTGTATCTACTCAGAAGGAAGCCCTTTGAGTTCAATGGGGCATATTCCAAGATGGAACTAAGTCAGGATGAAATCCACGAACAGTGGAACATTAGACATATTTATTCGGGGCTAGATCAAGGCCACAATGGACATGAGGCTAGCCATCTGTAATGCTCCCATTCACATGACACTTATGTTTACACCCAACAGTGTAAACCCGTTTTCATCACATGTTCTAGTAGAAATAAGCTTTGACGCTTTCCTTGAAGCGGAAGACTACTATCTCTTCCATGGAAGAGAATGCAATACAAACACAGCTTTCCCCTTTTACCATATGCAAACACAGACAACATAAGCACAAACTGAAGAATGCTCCCTCCCTTTCTCAGGCACACACACATACACACGTACACACGGAACTTGATTAAGGGAGACCCCACTGCCCCATGACCTTGGACCAGCGAATGCCTCCCATTTCTCACTGGATGATCTGGTATGCTACCTCTCAGCTTAACCTTCCTCCTATGATTGTTCGGAGGGTAAAAATGGGGAGATCTTTTGCTTCTGTAATAAAATAGAGTGCATAATTCTGTACTAGAAAACATCATTGTGATGTGGTTATAATAAGCGCCCCTGACATTCAAAGTGGCCAACTCTGCATTGCAGGATTGTGTGCACTTGTTTACATGCATGTGCAACAGAGACAAGAAGCATCAAGTACCCCACTTGGAAATTTATCTTTGAGACATCCTGGGAAGAGAGTTTGAAGGCTGACACTAAATCTTATAACTCAAATTAAACACTCAAAATTTGAAAAGCATCCCCTTGCTTCTTAGATGCCCCATCCATCTTCTGAATGAGCATCAACTCAACGTTTGTTAATAGCAAGGACAAAGAGTCTTGTTTCACCTTAAAGATGCACAAAGGTATTCTGGATTTTGTGGACTATAGGCCACTTCATCAACATTACAGAGATTTTCTGGTTTATATATAGTACATATATGGGGTGGATTGTATAGAGTGACAGGAGAAGGGAATTAAATGCAGGCTGAATTATGAAAATTAAGCAAAGTCTATTTTTAATGAAATACTTCACATCAACATACCCACCCCAGCTACCTTACATTTCTCTTTACAAAGTGAACGCCAACCTTATCGCCAACCAACTAACAACTCTGGACTTTACTGTAGTAATTTCATGCACTGCCCTTGCTTCTGGCAATATGGGTATCTCTCTCTCTCTCTCTCTCTCTCACACACACACACACACACACAATAAAGTTAAAATGGAATACTTTATTTACATTGGCAGGTTGTAAAAAAGTTACAAGCCATTAAATAATCAAAAAAGCACCTCCCCCCTCCCCATGAACTAGGACCTGAGCTAGAAAGAACATGAACTCGTCATTCTTGCAACTGTCCAATCACAGCTCCACTAACATTCTAGATTTCCTAGTTGTTTTGTAGGGGTGGTAATAATTATTTTATAAGAAAAACAAAACCAGAAGGGTAGGATCTCAAAACAAACCAGGAAATCCATTCTGCAGACAGGTTTTTAGAAAAGAAAGAAAGAAAAGAAAAAGAAAGTTGCCTCCTGTCTCCCCAGCATCAAGCCAACCTTGGCTCACCATAGCCTGTTTGTACTGTAAAGTTTATTTTTCCAGACATTGTGAAAGCCTGCATAATTTTCATGACCTCTGTTTTGACAAACTGAGTTACCTTGGAGGGGCTGTCATTGCCAAACCTACTTGCCCAACTACCTTTCTTTTGCACAAAAAATTGTGCAAACATGATTTTATTTTTAATGTATTTACACAAGTGCAGGAACCTGAAGTTTCTGCTAGGTCAATATCCTGGGCAATAGTCTAGGCTCCGATTTGCCCCCTGCCTCCAGTTTCCCTTGACAGTTGCCAAAGGAAACCAAAGGCAGAAACAATATTTGTTCACAAAAAAGGGGGTAGTATGATTTACACCCCCTTCGCTGCAAGATCCACCACTTTTTTCTTTTGTTTTGTCCTGATAGTCCACCGGGTGGTACACACTTGGTGTTTTGTGGACAACCTTAGACAAAACAGGTAGAAATCTGCATGACTTGACAACCCACTGTAGCTTTTCACCAGTCACTGAGCGGTGGGACTGGTTCCATTTTTCACAGAATGATTAGACAAAATGATTTGACATATCATGGTTCTACATGGGCTAGAGACTTGCTCCTTTTTTGATTTGAAAGCTGGGGATCTGGAATAACTAGTGGGCTAGCGGAGATGCTACAGCTCCCTTAGCCCTGTAGCTAATCCAGCTGTATGTCTAGTCTGAAGTAAATCCCATAAAGATCGATTGGGCTTACTCCCAGGCAAGATGCCATAGAGTTGCATGCCTATAATAGCCTCACTGGAACCATGCTTTAAATAGGCAAGTCTGAATCCAGATCCAAGTTGCTATCTTTTCACTCCTGTGGAGGAAAACTTGGGTGCTTTTCTGTCTGAGGTGCCTAAATAACTTGTCTGCCCTGTCTCTTATGAAGCTTTCTGTAGGCAGGGGGCACCATTTGTTCTACCACCCCAGGCAGCAAAATATTTTCCACAGTTCTTTGGTCCATGGGACAGCCTGGGCAACAGATTGTTTCGTCTTGCATAGGAAATTGGTTCCTATGAGCTCAGCAGGTATAGGGGCAAATGTTGAAGTACAAGGAAAGTCCAAAATGTAGGCCGCTGTGTTGATCTAGTTCAACAAACCAGTTCTTGAGGTTTATTTCAAGAGTCCAAAAGCAGGACTACTAGTATGCTGTTATACTGTAATTGTGCATTCAGGACCAAGTCATTGCTTTAAAAATTCCCTTTGCACTTCAGCAAAAAGCAATTTACTACTTAGAGTAAATACCCCTCTCACCACCACATTTATATCCCACCTTTTATCCTCTTGTGCAGAACCCAGGTTGGCATACACAGTCCTTCTCTACTCCATTTTCTCTTCACACCAACCGGCCTGTGCAGTGGGCTGGGCTGAAAGTGAGTGAGTGACCCAAAGTCACCCAGTGAGCTTCTCCCAGATCCAACGCTCTAGCCACTGCACCACACTCTCTTTTGCACTACCATCACCCTACACACTCACACTTGTTCACACTCTGCTATGCTGGCAAATGAAGCTTCCAGTGCCCACACACTGAAACTGTGGACATTGGTTAAGGGAGGGGGAAAGGAGGGGCTTCCTTTCTTTAGTCACCCCACACTGTTATTTGCCAGTCGAGGACTGCATGGCAAGACTATTCCTTTGATCCAGCTTTAGTTGCCTGCAGTAGCAGCAAGGTCTGGTGGGCTGGCGGCACGCCTTAATAAGATTCCTCTTGGAACAAGTGCAGGGAGAATGGTGTCCTCATGCAGATGCTCTTGTGGATTACTTTCAGTTACTCCCCCTGAGCCTCATTCTTCCTCAATGAGTCAATTATGTAAGATTAAAATTGAGAGAGAAGAGCTCTAAAACAAACAAGGCTTCCTTCCCTGTTCTCCCTGGCATCTCCTCCTTTGAGACATCCAGTTCCTTGAGGTTCACACCTTTGAGTTCCTCACTATTTGAGAAAGGGATGTTAAGAATGTGGAAAAGCCAAGATGCATTGCATGGAATCACACTCTGGTGTAGCATTTTCCAATGTTCAAAAAGCCCTTTGCACACCACACTAAATACTCCACCCTACTACTGGACAGAGGATGTGGGTGAACGGGGGTGGATTGCACCTTATTCCTCCAGTGGGAGAAGAAATTCTTTGAGCAATTGCCCAGGCTCACTGTTTACAGGGTTTGGAGCCTTTTTCTTTTTTAGGTTTTGTGCCTGTCACCCTCCCTCCCTCCCTCCCTCCCTCCCTCTCTCTCTCTCTCGTTTTATTCTAAATAAAGCTAATACAAAGAAAAACTAAAAACAACATCAATCATCAGAAACATCGGACCTACTGGGTCAGCCCCCCACATTTTTTCTTTTTATGATAACTTATGAACATATTTAAATCTATGCAAAGCTCCGTTTCTCTAGCCAATAATAAAAAGAGTCCCAAGTTTGATAGAAGTCAGTATCTTCTTTCTCCTTCAGTGACTAAGTCAATCTGTCCATTTCTGCACAATCCAAGATCTTTTTTAGGATCAGTTCATCGGTGGGTGGCTCTTCACTCTTCCAGTGTTGGGCAAATGCAATCCTCGCTGCAGTGATTACATGTAAAGTCAAGTACATTTCTTGTTTACTAATATCATCAGGTATAATGCCTAATAAGAAAACTTCAGGTTTAAAAGCTAAAGATTTTTGTAACATTTCCTCAAGCCATTTATGTATTTTAATCCAATACTTTTTTGCTTTATCTCAAGTCTACCACATATGATAGAAAGTACCCAATTTATGTTTACATTTCCAACATCCATTTGACATATTTGGAAACATCTTGGCTAGTCTATTTGGTGACAAATACCATCTATAAAACGTTTTATACAAGTTTTCTTTATATGAAGTTGCTAATGTTACCTTAATATTTCTCTCCCACAGCTTTTGCCATTTTTCTAATTCAATATTATATTCAAAGTTTTGTGCCCACATTATCATAGTTTCCTTAACCTGTTCATCTTCCATTCTCCTATCTAGTAAGAAATTATATAATCTTTAGGTTTTGTGCCTGCCACCATCTCAAGTATCAGCACCACCAACTGTTTGGGCAGACTGGACCCCCATTTTCCATCCTCCACAATGTTCACGTGAGGAGCGCCATTTTCTGGCCAGCTTCAGGGAAGAGGACCAAATGCCTTGCCAATACCATCCCTTTAATTCCAGGAGAAAAAATCTTCCCCCAGGAAAAAGCTTCCATTGCACCGCCTCATTCTCAGAGTGCTCTTTCAGCTACTTTTGAGGTGTTTTAGGCTTACCTAATCACTGTGAGGCCACTTACAGTGCCATGCATGTGTGTACTTTGCTTCTGTGATCCTCTTTGCCGCAGCTGGTCTATCCCTTGCCCAGCAGCATCCCGGGCTGCCTGCATTTCCTGAGCCACAAAGGCCCTGCAAATAGCAGGAATTTCCTTAGGAGTTCTTCCCCTGGGATTTCACTGAAACATGAGGAGCCAAGAAGGCTACAAGCTGCCAAGAAGACAACTCTCAGACAAAAGCCAGAGCACCCAGGCACGGTCCTCAGCCATCTCCTCAGTAAGGTAACCCTGAGAAACCTGAACCCAACCCATGAAAATCTCCCTGAATTTTTCTTCTCCTTCAAATCTCTTTTTGAAATCAAGTTCTTTCCTGTCAAATTGAGTGGGATGCATTTTAAGAAGTGGGAGAAATCTTCTGCACAGTACTAATTTAACATGAATTGATTAGTTATAATCCTTGTAGGAAATCTCTAAGCCTTATGGCATAAGATAAGGCAGTATTGCTAATCTCTATATTGCAAGGAGAATTGAGGCTACCTAAGACCAGTTTGTGGGTTCATGGCAGCAGCAAGATGCAGACTGGGACTTCAGTTTCTTAGGCTGCACTTATCTGGGAGTATGTCCCATTGACCCCAATTTACTCCTTAGTAAATCTGGCATACAGTAGCCTATGCTCTAAGAGACTGCAGTTTGAATCAGGATGTTCCCAGATCAAATTTCACCTCTACCATTAATTTGTTAGCAAACCACTCTAACCTGGTTCTCATGATCACTTTGAGAGACCCACAGGTAGGAGGTTGCTGATCCAAGCATCCACAATCACAATTTCTCATTAGGTTAGAGTTCTGCAATAGTGGGTTGTTGAGATGGTTAGCAAGCCATCCGGAACACAAGGGCTGTCTGAGGCTTGGGGAAGCTTGTCAGCCGCCCCAAAAACCCACCCTTGCCAAGTTCACAGGTAAGGAGCAGCTACTACATGCCCTGGTGTCCCCCATTATTCAAAATGGCAGCCACTGTGGCAAAGAAAAGCTCTGCAGAGCAATAAAGGGGCTTTTTGTTATGTGCAGTCAAGGTGTTTAGGCTCGGTTCAGGCATCTGCAATATGGGTAATAGTAATAATGATCTCTCATAGGATTATTGAAAGGGTTACAACCAGATAACCATGTTACGCATGTTGAAGGCACAGAAGCACAAGTAGTAGTATTAAAGGATGCCTAAAGGCACAATCCTGAGACTGCAGGTGGCACAGTGGTTTAAACCGCTGTGCTGCTGGGCTGGTTGATTGAAAGGGAAAGGTCGCCGGTTTGAATCTGCACAACAGAGTGAGTTCCCGTTGCTCCATCCCAGCTCCTGCCAACCTTGCAGTTCGAAAGCATGCAAATGCAAGTAGATAAAGAGGTACCACTTCGGTGGGCAGGTAACAGCATTCCGTGCACCTTGGTGTTTAGTCATGCCAGCCACATGATAGGAAACGGAGATGAGCACCGCCCCCTAGAGTCAGGCATGACTGGATGTAACATCAAGGGGAAACCTTTACCTTTAAAGGCACAATCCTATGAAAGTTTAGACAGAAAAGGTCCTACAACTCTAAGCAAGCCCGTGCTAGGAGCTGTGGGCCTTTCTTCTATCTAAACATGCATAGGATTGCATAGTAAAGTGCTTTAAAGTAAGCTTTCTGCAATGCTGGGCATGCTCATCAGGGACTAAGGTCTTCTGAACACGATGAGACTAACTTCTAAGTAAACATGCACAAGATTGCTCTGCACAGCACTACATCAATGCTCAATATGAGCATTATCCTTTAGTTTATATCAGCCACCTGTGATCACCCAAAAGGAGAGAAAGGTAAGATTAACATCCAGTCTATTATCTTGCATCCTGTTAGCACATCTGCTTGGCTTATTGGCTTCCTGAACCCACTTTCTGATTTGGCTCCAGTTCTGATCATTCATACAGAGATTTGGACAGACTTGACATTATTGTAAATGATAAACATGTTGAGGCTGCTGTGAGGTCATATTTGCATAAAAGTTTTTAAACAGAGTCCTTCTGTCCCTTTTTGTAATGTTACTTTAATCTAATTCTCTAGACGGTGGTGTATATAACAAGAGACTAGGCTGGTTGGTGTGGAACTATGAAACCCATTGAATGTGATTTTGGAATAAAGGTTTGGGATTCAGTCTCTCCTATCACGGAAGGAAAACAAACATGATTGTTGACAACTTTATGCCAATGTGATTGACCTTCTCTAATAGCACAATTGTCTTGTTTGACTGCAGAGCTTTTTAGATTGGCGCAAAACCAAACTGCATACTGATTGGTTTATAATGGCTGTGCTTCCAGCAGAACATTTCCTTATCATTATCTATACTGTACCTTTGTATTAGGATTCAAGGTACAGGAAAGTTTAAAACAGAATCTTGTTCAGATTATTTCTTAGGCCAAAATATATGTTACAGCCAATGCCACTTAGAATTTTTCCTACATTTTCTTTTCCAAACCTCAAAGCAGTCTCTGTAGGTTGCAGGTCTCAGAGGAAGAGTGACAGTGGTGAGAAGAAAGGGAACGTGTTTAACCCTTCCAAGAAAGCACATGAGCATATAACTCAAAATCACACCTTAAAGCTGCTGTTCATCACACTAGTGCGGGGGTAATTTTTTAATGGGAAACTGGCTATGAGTTTTGGGACAGAGTTACATGCAAGCCAGTGTGGTGTGGTGGTTAAGAGAATGGGACTGGGACTCAGGTGATCTGGGTTCTATTTCCCACTCTGCCATGGAGCCAACTGGGAGACTTTGGGCCAGTCACAGACTCTCAGGTCAACCTACCTCACAGGGTTGTTGTGGGGATAATATTGAAAGCTGCACAAGGAGAATGATGTAAGCCACTTTGAGTTCTTTAAAAGGAAAAAGGTGGAATATAAATCTAATAAAAAGCCTTCCTGATCATTGGCTATCCTGGCTGGGACTGATGGGAGTGAAGTGGAAAACATCTGGAAGGCACTAGATTGACAAAAGCTGGACTAGACAATGAGCTGATAACTTGATCAAAGCAAGCAAAACTGACTTCCCCATCTCAAAATAAAGACAGTTCCTTCCAATCAGAATGTCATGCAGGAAATCATTCAGTGTCTAAGCATGTTCTAGGGGTGGGGCAGGGTGAGGGGGGTTGTGTGTGTGGCGGTGTGTATCAAACTTCTTTAGCAGAGCTAAATAAGGATAGGCTTTTATTTCAGTTCTTAAACTATGTTCGCTATTCCAGGCTTTTAAATAAATACTTGCCACCAAATACTATTCTTAGGATTGGTTGGGAGTTGAGGTAGAACGCAGCGTTTGGGCTCCTTACTTAAACATATGTAGCAATCTCTTGAGGTCATGGACTCTGTCTCTACATCTACATTTCTCAATAATTCCCTTTTTGGCTTTGCTTTGTTTGGAAGAAATCTCAAATGTGGAAAGCACTGGGCTCTCTACCTCCAAAGAATCCACAAATGATCAAATTGGAGTTTGATAAGAAACTGAAAAATCTCTGTTAAATCTTCCATTTCAGTTTACAGATGGTTCCTTCAGAAGACCAGGAATGTTTTCACCACAATTCCTTTATTAATCTGCTACCCACATTTCCATTAGCTGATGCTATTTCAGCAACATTTTTGTGTAATTATGGCATCTTCTTACTAGACTGCAATCTCAGCCAATCATGCAGTACACAATTTTATTTGGCAACATGACATCACTGAGAACAAAGTGAGGGAAATGTTTTCTAGATTAATAACAGATTGATCCCAACCAAAAGGGATCCACACTATACATCCTATCCAATTTGGCTACATGATCACTGAAGACAAACTAAGTTAATCCAGTCCAAGGGCAATACTTCCTATACAGGTGATCACTCTGAAACAACCACTGGATACATAAAGGACCTGGGCTTTTTGTTTCCATTGACAGTGTTCACAAAACAAGTAAATACTTTTGGCTTAGTCCAATGCAGGTCTATAATAATTCTGAAGGGTTTCTGGGAAGAGGAAATGCTTGCTTGATCCCCTTTTATCCTACTTTTTGGATAATTATTTCCCAAAGCAGCTCACATCAATTACGAGAGAGAGAGAGAGAGAGAGAGAGAGAGAGAGAGAGAGAGAGAGAGAGAGAGAGAGGAAGACACTGACATCAGTCTTCTAAACTAAAATGACAGGACAAGCAAGAGAAGGGGAAGAGGAAAAGGAACTTCAACTAGTTTAAGCTAGTAGTGTTAGATGTGCTCTAACTGCCTTTGCATTCACAGAGCATTTCCACCATCTTTCCCTTTGCCTTTCTTATTTACAACTTTCCATCAGATTAATCACACTGTTGATTTTGTTCCATTCAACATTTTTATATAATGTTAAATTAAGTCTGGTTCAACTTGTTTAACCTGGGACTGATCCAGCCAGTGAGCAGAGGCTCCGTTAACTTCAAAGAGATTTAAGAGTATAATTGAAGTCGTCTACATAAGGGGCTTTATAGTCATTAAACATCATCTAGCTTAGCAGTACTTGCTGGCTTTCCCTCATACCATATATTCTCTTCCAAGTAAATTCCGGATGACTTTGTTAACCTAATTTCCATCTTCCATCACTAGGTATGCATCACTCCTCTTTTTACATCCTTACAGTGGTTACTTATCATGCTCTGTCAGCTTTTAGCCATTGTTTTTAAAGCTCCCTCTCTCTCTCTTTTCTCCCTTCTCCTAGTCTTACTCGTTTCATGTCTTGTTGCCTCTGTCAGAAGCCCACTGACAACTCTCTTTGTTCATCTACCTACGGTTCCTTCTAACATGCAGCTTTAGAAGCAAAGAATCATATACTGCAAGGAACCTTCCTGATCACCTCATCCAACCCCCACCTCTGGGCGGTGCAGGCTCTGTCTCTACAGGAGATACTCAGCTGTTCAGCCTCTGTCTCTGTACTGCAGGCGAGGGAGCACTCACCAGCTCTGAAGCAGTCTGTTCCACTGCTGAACAGCCCTCAGCATTCAAATGTTTCTGCTAATGTTTTGATGAAATCTGCTTCCCTGCCACATTCTTCCATCAATTCTAGATCTACCCTCTGGATAAGTTATAGATAACTCCTGGATAATAAGGATCAGTTTTGCTCTAACTTCTGCATGAAAGCTTTTCAGATAGTAGAAGGCCATTATTATGTCTCCCTTTACTCTTCTCTTTTCTGGGCCAAATATTCCCAGCTTTTGCAGCTGTTCGTTTCTGTGACTAGAAGCTGCCCTATTACTTAAGTTGTTTCCATTTCCTTAGTTAATTGCATTCGTGGGTTTCATTTTTGGAAGCAAGCAAGCTAGCTAGCTAGCTTGATTTCCTGATTTTCAGCTACCAGACAAGCTTGACTTTCCTCATCCCTACCATTCATTTTTAACCCCTTACCTCTCTTAACTTATCCAGTCTAGCCATTTTGTTCTTCTATGGTAGAATGTAAGATTTTGTGCAGTGAAAGGTCTAGATCATTTTATGTTCTGTGTTGCACTGATTCCCTTGCTCACTCTAAAAGTACCTTAATCCATGTTGTGAGCAGTAAAAAAATCAAAGAAGAAAAGCTGGGCTGTCTTGGCTAGCTTGTATATGTAGATTTCAGGGCTAGTGCTGTACAAAACCATACAACTGACTTTCATATTTTAATTACCCAGATACAGATCCTGTTAGAGAGGCATGCTGTCAGATTGATTATAATGCCTTGATGATATTAGATTTTGTGGCTTATATTCAAAGCCCTAAACAAGTCAGAGCAGGATTCCTTGCTGAATCAGCCCCAAGATCATTCAAGGAGACCTTGAGCATTCCATGCCCAACCATGTGCCATAGGATAACACGTAAAGGGGCCTTTTCAGTAGTGGCAACCTCTCCCCCCCCCCCCCCGGGATGTGTGGTGCAAAAGTGGCTTTGTGTGAGCGGCTTTGGCATTCCCTGACTTGGGATCTTGGAATCACATTGCTGAGTTCTACAGGTCTTGTGATATTTTAATGTTTTGAGTATTTTATATTGTTTTTACATTTTAAATATTTATTATGTATTTTGGTATGTAAACAACTCAGATCTTAGAACAGCAAGTGATATATAAGTAGCATAAATCAACCAACTGACAATATTATAAATAAAGTCATTTCATCATTGGAATGATACCATATAATCTCCCTGACAGCTAATCTTCTGGGAATTCAAGTGGGCGGCTAAGCCAGCTGATGTAACTCTGGGATCATGAATAAGAATAGAATCACTGCAATCGTTTGATCAGGAGTGTTAATAAAAATCTCTAGATGTGTTCATTAAACAGAAGGAGCAGGGAAAGCACACTCTGTTTACACCACTTTTCCCCAAGATGAAACAACCAAGTCTCACCACCTCCTTTCCTACCTCTTCAGGTTGATCCTTTTCACTGCGATCAAGGATGTGAGTTTTAGTTCCCACTTCCTGGGTGACTTTGGGCCAGTCACTAACTCTCAGCCTACCCTACCTCACGGGGGTGTTGTGAGAACAAAATGGAGAGAACGAGTACCATACCAGCCGACTTGAGTGCCTTGCAAGAAGAAAAAGGGTGGGATGTTTAATAAAAAATAAATAATCCTTTATTCCATTGGACAGACTGGCTCTGCACTAGAAATAGGTACCATTTTGCTTCTGCGTAGTAAGATCTGAATGGCTCAAACAGAGGCACATTTGCTTTTAAAAATACAAGTTTGAAGCATGTATTAAGTCATCATGCACACTTCCCTCACGGCATTGTAAGGGCTGCTGTGACCATCAAATAGATGGACAATATCGGTGAAGATAAGCAATCTACCACTGGGAAAAGTAATTGACATCCAGCCCCCAGCAGGCAGGTCAGTTCTAGCCAGCATTGTGTGACAAACCACCAACCAATAATCTATTTCCCTTAAATGTTGAGCCAGGAAAGATCTATAAGCAAACTTATATATAATTGGGGATTTGAGTATAAGAGAACCAGAGGGCAATAAGGCAACCGGAGTATGGCAGGTATTTGAAACTCCGGTAATTACTGTGCCTTGTTGCTTTTATTAAATGAGAAGGCATCAGGATGGCTTGGCGGAGCCTCACGTCAGCATATCGCCTTCTTCTCCGAGAGTCTGCCTGTTGAGGAGAGCTAGCAGCCCCTTCCAGCCCCTGTTTGTTTATTTATTAGTTCCTACTGAGCTCTTGGAAGTCCATCAACTGATAAGTTCTTTCCCCCCTCCCACCCCCAACCTTGAGCTCCTGAGGGGGTGTTTAGAGTCCCTCCTTCAATCTGGATTAATAAAGTCACTGGAGAGGAATCTGTCAGTTTGATTAAGGCAGCCCTGAAAGGGTTTCCCATGAATTTTCCACTCCAGATGAAGAACATTGCAAAGTAAAGCCAATTTATTTCCAAAAAATGCTAATGAAGCCATGGGCAAATGGGTCTCCTTGAACTCTTAGTACTGCTGAAACACACATGCTTACTATACATAAGACATGTGCTGGGGGAGAGGGGAAGTATTTAAAAAAGAACAGTGGAGGCAAATTCAAAAGCAGTCAGTGATTGTTTTGTGCTTGCTGCTACTTAAGCCTCAAAAAGCAATGCTCCAAGCAGTGAAAACGCGGGGGGGGGGGGGGGCAAGAATTTGGCTGCATTTCTGTTCACTAAGAATAAGGCACTGTAAGCCTTTTGTGGGGCACACATGTGAAAATAAACCATATACTCATATATACAGGTTAAGGATAGAGATTCATGTAGCATTAACAATTTTAGTTATTTGAAGTCTTTCCTTTAATTGGATTCCCTCCTGCTGCTCCTTGTCAGCATTTCTAGTTATAAATGGATGAGACATGTTCAGTAAGAAAACCAAATTGGCTCTCAGAAAGCATTTTTTTCCCAGGGGGTGCACATACCAGCAGAGGGCAGGGTCCCCCCACTGCAGCCAAATGTAGCCCCAGTGTAATTGGCTAAACTTCATTCATAAACAGCATTCATACTGTGTCCCCTTCTGGACACCAAGATTTAAGAAAGATGCAGAACAATTAGAAAGCATCCAGAGGAAGGCAACAAAACTGATCCAGAGTTTGGAAACACTGCCCTGTGAGAAGAGCTCTGATGAATCTTGGAATAAATTCTGTAATTGTGTTGCAGTAATCTAGTGTGACCATTATCAGGCTCCGAGACAGCTATGTTCTGGCTACATCTGACCAGGAAGCACAAGTGTTTGCTCACCATCCTAAGGTGGTGCTTCACTGATTTCCTAGCAAAGGAGAAGTTTTTCACTCTTAATTCCTATGCGTAAGAAGCTAATCCTTAGGTTTGGGCACAGTGGAATGTAGGGATTTCTGCTAATACCAATTCTGAATTGTTTCTAATCTGAAAAAGAGGTTTGGAGGAGAATTGAGTTTGAGGCAGGAGGCGTGTTTGGAGATCTGGCTGGGAGATCTGAATATGTACAACTTGTTTCCATCCTCCCACACAGCAATCAGATATTTATAGGAAGCCAAAAGGTGGCAAGGAGATTCCAAACAACAAACATAATGTGAAAAACACATAAAATAACTCTTCTTTAGAAAGAAATGACAAAGGGTACTTTGGATGGAATCAGGGTGAGTTCACACAGACAATCTCGCCATGATTGCAACAGTGAACATAGACTTACATGTATATAACGACCAGCAAACATTTCTTAAAATATAAGTGTCAACTCTCCACAGCATCAAGCTCTCTGCTTTTCTGCTGAGGCAGTTCAATAGGTTATTGGACTGGCTCATTTATGCATGTATATAATTTGATCCCTGCCCTGCCATAACTTGGAAAATTGCTTCACAGGCGGGCTGGCCTTTTATAATCCTCCACATGGAATTTCCATATGGATGCAACCGTGTGGAGGAACTCATGGCTGGGTAACCGGGACCCCACTTCCAAAGTGTTGCTTCCTGCTGGCACTCAAAGAGCAGGGGACAACCATGGGCTGCTCTTGTGCACGGCTGCCAGGGAGCCTAGCCAGGATGCCCCTATCTGAACCAGGCTCTGACGAATGATCCGCACCACATTTTTCTAGGGTTTATTTTCATTTTTTTCATGCAGAGGGAACCAGATGCTCCTGGGGAGGGGGAATATTGTGTTTTCTTTGCATCTTTTTGCTGATTTGAGATAAAGATCATTCCCCGCTTAGCTGTGTGCTTAAAACATTTTAATGCATGTATGTGATGGAGAATGTAAATGTGAGGACCTGGTGCAGTCCTTATTAATGTAGTGTGTGTGTGTGTGTGTGTGTGTTTGGAGGGGTACATTTTACTTTCACAGTTGACTTTTTCCCTGTTTGGATTCCTGAAAAAATCTCTCCTTGCTTACCAATTTGTTTTGTTTGTATGTATGTTTTGGGGGACTGCAGGTAGCCAATCAATCTAAACCATTCTAAACCACTCATTGTTCAATTCATTCTAAACCATTCATTGTTTAATCTTTCCGTCAAGGCATCATCTTCCTTACCTTCATTAAATTCTGTTTTCTGAGCAATGAATAATATAAGTTACAATGTAATTCATTACATATTCATTTTCACATTTTTATTTTAATTGTATATATGCTTCTCTTTCCACACTTCAGTTCAATTTCTTAACATGCTATTTAATTTATTTAAAGTTGTAAAAGCTTTCTTCCAATAACACTAAAATTAATCTCACTTTAATTTAGATTCTTCCTTTGATTTGGTGTATGCGTTTTTCTCATTCTTTCTTGATAAGATTGGCAGGGCCAGATTCAGGGGCAAAAACCCACCTGAACTAGTGGGCTTGGGAACACCTGCCATAAGCTATCTACTCAACTATCCCTTCAGTGGCTGGAATAAATAGTACAAATAGTTTCTCTGCCCTCATAGGCCTGGCAATACTGATGTTTGGTCAGTTTTGCACATGCAAAGAACAAATCAACATCAAATGCATCAAATGGGCTAAGAATGCAATGAAGCTTGCAAAGAGTGCACGTTCTGGGGTGGGCTGCAGAGGAACTTTCTTTCCTTAGATGCCATTGGGTCTCCTGCTTGCCCTGGAGCTAGTCAAGCACATTCAGTGTTACTTTCTGTAGTTCCCCAAGACACTGCAGAGAGCCTGCTAGCAACTGACAGGAGTCCAATCAAGGCAGGTAAAGTCACATCCAGTAAATAAGTAAAGACAGGTTAATTTAATATACCCCAATCAAAGTAGACCAGTCAAGATGCAGCAGACAACACAAATGCAGGAGAAAATAGGACCTTGGATAGTTCCAAGGGCATCCTGCTGGCTGGTACTCTCTCCTGGTAGGAACAGTTGGAAGATGCTATCATAGCAGGGAGATAATCCAATGGAAGACTTATGTGAGCTCATAAGACCGGTAATATCATTTGCTCCACCCCTCGTGGAAGAGTTGGCTGGTCTGTTAAAGTGCCCTCATTTGATTTCATAGCCTGAAACTTCTGCAATGTTGGGAAAATAGATTTTCTGCCAGGGATTCATCCTCTGTCAGGCCTGTGCTCTCTGGCTAGAAGGGCCCTGAATAAGGCTCTGTCTTACCCACAGGAAAGCAGCCTGTGTCTCGACCTCAGCCAAACCGGCAAGTCTCAAGGCTGAAAGTCATGACATGCAGCAGAAGAGAATACTAGCAGTTCCACAGGGGAGCACTTAGAGAAGCATTTTCTTGGGCTCAGAAAAGCTAGATCAGAGGACGAGTGATCATTCACAGGAAATGTCTGAAGAGCTACTTGCCTCATGAGAGGTAATGGAGGACTTATTGCCGTTGATGAAGCTTCACCACCACCACCCTGGCCCACACCATCATCTTTATCAATATTAGCATCAATGGCATAGCCATTATCTTTGCTATCATGCTGCAGATAGAAACACTCACCACATTTCACTGTACCAGCCAAATCTATTTCCCTCATCACCAGCAAGTCAAAGGCGACCTCCTGATTTCTGGTACAGCACCTTCAGAAAGCACGTGGACTTTCTTTCATGCCCCTTCCCTCATATCATCACTCTCTTCTGCAGCCTCTAAACTGTTGCTCCTCTATGCTTTACTAGAAACATTCATTGTTTTTAGTAAACAACCATCCATTGTAACTTGGTTTGAATGAACCTACATAGATTCAAATGCATGGTTATACTACAAACTGAGTGCTGTTTCCCCTGACTGTTCTTCTCAATCATAGAATAATAAAAGATGTTGTGTATACACAGTCAGAATATCAGCCACTCAAAGCAGGTGCTTTTGTAGACTCATGCACTGATCATATTTATGTCAACCCTTAACTCCCAATTAACTCCCTTAACTCTTGTTGATTGCTATGAAATGGTATGACATCCACAGCCAGCTGCATACACAGAGAATATTTGCTCCTTACTCTTCATGAAAATCTCTCTCATTGATGGCTAGATACTACATGACCAGACTATTGGCCAGCCTTTGGTGAGTATTTTGCCTATTTGGATCAGTTTTTGGAGGTTTCTTGGAAATGTTAACTGTGATTATTGCATCCCATCAAAGATCTATCATCCTCTCTCGTTCCTTTGCGTGAGTGCGTGTTTGGGGGGGGGGGGGACTGGCTTTTGCAAGTAGCTGCCTGTCATGGCTGATGAGATGGGGCTGGTGCTGCCCAGGTGGAATCATACTACAATTCCCAGAGGACCATAGAATGATGGGCCTGCACACAGCACAGTCAACATACATACACCAACATTATGCACCAGCAGAAATTTTTCAGAAAATAGATGAGGCATTTCAGAACGGGAAAGTTAATAAATACTCTGCCTACTTTGAATCAACCCAATGGGAGATTGCTCAGTAATTGCTATATGGGAAACATTAAAACATTTTTTAAAGACTCTGAAAAAAATAAGTCACTTATTCTTGCTGCTAGGCTTTTCATTGCTTCGAGTTGTTCAAAAGCAGCAACAGTTTATTGTTTTGCTTATTCCAGAGTTTGGACGTGATGGTGCCAATTTTTTTCCCTTGTTGAAAGCTGAGCTGACCATAACTTTTCAAATGATGGCACATGTCCAAATGTCAAACGTGTGTGAAACTGGAACAGCACAACTATGCTAGATTGTGAAGTGGCACAGGAGCGGCACTTGCCTTCCACATGCTGTGTGAAATGGCTTCTACCTGGTAAGCAAGGAGATCGCTTTTCCAGTGCTGCTGTTCTGTATTTCCATTATTTGTAACACCAACTGAGCTAAGAGATTGTTTCTCTTTGAATGGGGATAGAAATGCTTTGAACAGAAATGCTCATTTGAATATTTCAATAAAGTTGAACAGTAACTTTCAGGGTGCCATTCAAGCTTTGGATTGCTTTCTTTGTTGTGAATCACTGCAATTTGCAATTGTGGAGATTTTTCTGAATATGAAGACTTTTATGAATTATCCCAAGTCATATGCTTTGCATTTTTTCAGTATTTGTAAGAAAAATAAAATATTTACTTTAAAAAAGAATCAATTCTGAATGTGCACTCAGAATGGTGGTGTTATTTTAGAATTACAGAACCATTGAGTTTGAATGGAACTTGAAGATCATCTGGTTCAGCCCCTGCTCAATGCAGGTTCTGCTGTTCAAGATACAGGTACAGCACCCCTGACAGGTGGCCACCGGTTCCTAAAACATCCTGCTCTGCTACTGAAGATGAACAGCGCCCACTTTAGGGATGTTATCTTACTGTTTCACCAGCATCTTCTTCCCTGCCAATTCCATCCAGTCCTGCTTCTAGTTCTGTCTCCTGCAGCAACAGAGAATAAGTCTGCTCCATCTTCTTCATAACAGACATGCAGATATTTGAAGACCATTATCATGTCTTCCCTTAACTTTCTCTTCTCCAGGATAAACATACTCGGCTCTTTCAACCATTTGTCATAGACTAGATTTCACAAGTGCCATGTTTAACGCATCCTAAAAGTTTGATTTACAGAACAGAGGCAAAAATGGTAGTGGGGAGGTAAAGCAAACATTTTGGGGTGAGGGGAGACACAACTTAAGAAAATCTTTAAAGAGAACACATTTCTGCTAAACACTCACTTGAAATCCAGACAGCACTTTCTGCACATTAAAAGCAATTAACATCATTTGGGGAATTTTTAATTGCTCTACAAAGCATGCTGTAAATAATTATTCCCAGCCCTGTGGATCCCTTGAATGCTTTCTCTGACAGTCGTAATTTATGGGGTCTAAAGCACAGCTCTTTTTATTCAGCATATATCCTTATTACAATAATGACTTAGCACTCTGGTACCCTTAATGAGTATAAAGAGCCCTGTGCACAAGGGAGAGGAAAAACTGCAAGATTTTAAGAACTTGACAAATCCCCACTTTTTCCCTTGTTATAGTTACAAATTGTTAAGCAGTTATGCAGCCTACTAAATGATCCAGACTTTGTGGGGAAGGCGTCTGATTATTGTATTAAGTCTGGTCTAGTGCGATCCTTCTCTGAAACAGCTTTTCATAGGAGTGGTTGGCATACAAATAGTAATCCAGGTGACTTTTAGTAGTCTTTCCATGTGACCAAGAGATGGAGCGAGGAAATCAAAGCAGAAAAGTGGGTCTAATTCCCACATTCCCCTCATTCCTATAATGATGCTGCCATATACCTTTTTTTTCTTTTTTTGGAGGAGGAATCCAAAAACAGAAGTGGAACTGAAAAGTTTACATTTTCATAAGGATGAAATCTTGTATCCTTGGAATTTGTTTAAAGATGTTGATGGAAGTCAACCAGTGTGACACACTGTTTGAGTGTTCGACTGGGGCTCAGTAAAATATGGGTTCTAGTCCCTCCCAGTCATGAAGCTCACTGGATTATTTTGGACTGATTGACATCCTGCTGTCATAACTCTGACATATTTCAAGTTGGCCATTATAAAAATGCAGGTATGAAGTTTTTATGACTCATCTAACGAAATGCTTAGCATCGTAACAGTTGGCATGTGTTCACAGGGACACCTTGCACCCATGCGTTGCATCACTTACATGTCCACTCTGTCAGAAATAGACAGGCTTTGCCCTTGCCACAGCAATAGTTTTAAAAGTGGCATTCCCCTTTCCACCCACGAGCATGATCGGCAGCCATGCAAAAAAGAAATGCAGAAGTACCCCAAAAGCTAGCCCTTGCATAATCCATTGTTTAGGTCCATGCCACTTTCCATTTCATTAATGTGTCCTATTCCTTTTGAGTACCAGCTAGTCCTAAATATACTTTCCTCTGGCTAAATAGCAAGTAGCTATTCCTGATGGAAACAAAGGTCAAGTTGCCAATGATCAGATGACTGTCACATTGCATCATATCTAGTCATAAGGAGAACATGCAGAGCCAGCATGAGGTCCATGCACTAAAAATGCAAGAAAAACATTGAGGGCTGCAGCCCTATAGACTCTTGCTTACTGAATACGAATCCCATGGAATATATTCCTGACTAAGCATGCATTAGTTTGCAGCTAGTGCTTGCAAAAGCTCCATTTACATCCAGTGAGCAGGGTGGCAGCTTGCAATCTCAAGGCCACTGCCGTGTCAATGCTCTAGCAGTTGAATGTTCTAATACATATTAATAGCCCCTCCACTTCCAAAGAGCACCTGCCTCTGAAGTTATTGTCTTTTGGCCTAAGCCACCTACTTCCAGTGTGGAAAAAATATAAGCCACTCAGTTTAATTTAATCAGCTTGGTTCCTGTGCCACCTCTCCCCAGCACCAGCCAGTCACCATTAAGGAACAATGCGTCTGCCTGACACTCCTTACAGCAATGGTGCCCCAGGCAGGCCTGAGCTTGCCCCTCCTTTGCCCATAACAAATTAAATTTGTGCCATCAGCTCCAAGACAAGTTAGGCACAAGGGGAAGCCCAAACGGACAGTGACAGTGTGATGAATGGAGGCCCTGAGCAGAATGACACAGAGAGAGAAGAAAGGGGCTATGGGTTGTTGGGCGGGGGGGGGGGGGAGAAACCAAGCAGTTTTCAGCTGCTGGCCTACATCAGGTGCTGAACTTCTCTTCGCCTCATTCATGCTCTTTCAGAGAAACAGAGATTGATGACTCTGACTCCTGATATTACCTTCCTGCTTAAATTACGCCATGCATTCCCACTTGGTCTTGTGTCAGTGTAGACTTGGCTATTTGTTTGCTCAAATCTAGGGTAGATTTAAGCTGCTGTATGACTTTTCTCCCCTCATCCTCACACGTGACAATAAGAAAGCAAGAAAACCCAGGCCTAAACTGTCCTCACAATTTCTCATGTTTACCAGAGCAGGAGGGCAAGTTCGTACCATCTCTTTAGCAGGAAAGCTACAGGTTCTTTTACAAGGATCATCCACATAAGTATTTTGTTTGATCATTGAATCTAAGTTGGGGTATATTCTCTGGATACACAGTGACGTGATGACACCTCAACATGAGCAACTGGTCACTGCAGACTCAAAGTGCTCCTTAGCTCATGGGCAGCCCCTCACCTGAGCAGCAGGTGTTTTTGCGAAGTTCTTGACTCCAGCTCATGCGCTCGCTTAATGCCCCCCCCCCCCGTGTTATGCCTATATCTGGCCATGGCTGGTCATCACTCCTGTATACATTCTCCCTTCCTGTTGACATGCTGCTCCTGGACTGGAATTTAATTGCTAGGCTGCCTTGTCTCTGTTCTTACTTCTGTTCTCTGAAGGAATTGTAATGCTAATCTCAGCAGAGCCTAGACCTCATCTTTATTTTCCAAATGGCAGCCTTGTCTCTGCACATTCTTCCACAGACCACTCCTTGATGTTCCTTCTCCTTCTGGATACTGGAAGTGTGCCGAGGACAATCCAAGGACAGTTTTAGGACAAGATTGGCATGTTGGAGAACAGCACATTTGTCATACTTCAACAGCCTTTCAAAGAAACCGCAACCAAGTTTGCCCATTCCACATAGCACCACCTGAACCCAGACAACTGCATGGATCAATGAGCCCGTATCCAGCCATGCCAGTTTTAGGACATAATACGTCGAGGATTTCCTGGTCCCAGGACTAGATGCACAACCCCTCCAGAAGCAAAATAGGAGCCCAGTGCTACAGCAACAACTGCCTACCCATCCCCACCATGGTACTGAGAGCATTTCCAAAAGAGTTCTGCTTATGTGACAAGCAGGAGATTCAGATCATAGAACAGTAGAGCTGAAAGGGACCAGAAGGCCATCAGACCATCCCCTGCTCAGTGCAGGATTCCAAGTTAAACCATCCCTCTCAGATGGCTGTCCAGCTGCATTGTGATGTTTAAGAGAAGATGGCTTCATAAGAGGCAACCAACACTAACATTTATTCTTGTTTTATTTCAAGAGATCTAATAATTCTGGTTTGGTTTGTTTTTTTTAGACTAAAGGTGGCTTCTTCCAGTTAATTGATTTTTCTTACATACAATAACAGCCAGACTAGTGCCGGTCAATAGATTCTGTGTTCCATGCTTCTAAAAATATATACTGTGAATATGACAAACAGGTATTTGAAATCACAAACATCATACAGATAGATTTTTAGAGTTTTTTGAGATGAGTCATTTATTGGGCACTCATCATTTCCTGCTCATGGTTGTTTTCTACACAAGGATGTTAATCCACTATATCCACTTTTGGTTTTCTTGCAGAATTGAGATAGAAGCACTGCATGAGTTCCTTTTCCAGCTTTTCTAGTGCATAACCTCTAGGTAGCACTAAAAATAGTAAGATAACACAAATACAAAAAACTTTTTCTTTTGCTTTTTGAGAGGTGAAACTGATCAGTGTTGAATAAATAGAGAGGACTGACCTGCAAATTGTAGTCCTAGGTTTGCTGCTCCATGAAGTGTGAAATCTCAGGAAGATGTCTGGGGAAGTGTAGTAGAGACGATTACCACTTTAATGCTTAAGTTGTCATCAACATTTGTTTTGCTAAAGAGTGGGAACAGAGGGTGGGGAATTATCTGGCTCCTTGTACATTTTCTTGTAATGATTCTAGGATACTCACATGGCAGTCATTCACAGTGATATCAATAGGTACATAGGCCTTATTGTCAGGCCATATGAACAGCCACTAAATTCTGGCATAACAAAGGTGCTCTTCTCACACTGACTTCCGTTCCAAAGTGGCCTGCTTTAAAAACCTCCAGTGTTTTGTGTTTCACTTCAGCACACATGCATTAGGCTAAAAGTGGTTGCAGAAAGACAAAATTCGAGTCAGAGATCTTGCCCAATAGGAAGCAGCACTTCAGTTTTATATAAACAGAAAGCTGGCATATACTGAGCACTCACAAAAACTGGCCCAGTAACAGATACCACTGTGACTGTTTTGCATTTCTAACTCAAGATCACATCCTGGATTAACGCCTGATATAAACTGAACTCTCTCATTTTACATGAATGATAGCTACCATTAATGTGAATTAGAATCTTCATTTAAACCTACCCGCGCCTGAAACCTAGATGGGATCTACAGGTAGATCTCTGTGTGATTTGCAGTAAATCTATTACTAGGATACTTTATGCTAATTGTCAATGTTGTCTACCAAAATCCCACGTGTGCGTTGCCTGTTTCCCCAGGAAGGATATAAGCTGCTTGACTACTCTGGTTAGCCTCTCACAACTTGGCACCGTCCAAATGCGTTGGATTACAACTCCCAAAATCTCCAGCCAGGATGAAGAAGACTGACTTATATCTTAGAGCGCTGTAACTTAAAACAAGCTAAAAATATTAATTTGCACTAGTATTATATGGAGATCATGCCAAGCTATGATGGACTAGGTGGTTAGATCTGCTCTCAGAACCTTTCCCTTGCCTCTGGTTCTGGTTCTAATTTAAAAAACAGGTTCTAACAAAGAAACAAAAGTAGATTTCCTAAGCCTCAAGTTTGCCCATCTCTCTAAAATAGGGGTACAAAGGAGATTAAATGTGCATTCACATTCCCTTTACTGTAGAATATGAAAGAACAGCTCTACTAACCTTGGTTCAGATCCTGCTTTACCTGAAATGCTGGTGAAACTCAACCTCAGTCAAGGTGGACACCAGCCTATTTTTTAAAAGTGGGAGTGGAGAGACAATCCACAGCAGAAAGTCTCACAGGTTTGGACACTTCTATTCTAAACTCAGCAAGGCACAAGCGGAAGTGAGCAGGATTGGTCCTGCTCTGTCCTGCAGGCATAACATAACTAGCAGTAAGTCTTTATAACTGAGCCTCACTGGATCATTGTGTGGCTTAGAGAGTTGGACTGGGACTCAGAAGATTCAGGTTCTAGTCCTCTTTTGACCACAAAGTTCACTGACTATCTTTGGGCCAGTCACTGATTCTCATCCTAACCTACCTCACAGGGTTGTTGTGAGGATAAAATGGAGAGGAGGAGGAGGAACCACGTGAGCAGCCCTGAGTTCCTTGCAAGAAGGAAAACGGCCAGACAGTCCTGTCAGGATAAAAGGTCTGCACCAGCCTCGGGGTTGAGGAACAGCCACATACCCCAAGTATGCTCTGCACTTCAGGTGGAAATTGGTGGGGCTTATTTTCACGTAAACGTGGCCAAGGATCTTGGAGGCGCACCCTTATGTTTCAGGTCCCACACATTGCCGAGAAAGCTCCAGGGCTCACGGCCAGACCAAGACTGCCTCCCTCCCCATCTCCTTTCGGGAAAACTGGCCGCGATGGCCCGCAGACGAGTCTTCTGGAAGCGCCGCCGCGTCAGAAGGAATCCGCTGTTCCCAAATGAGCTGGGAACGAGATTAAAAGCCCGGCAGGCGCGCTTGGCTCCCGCCGCCCTTTCGCATTTCAGGCACGAAGGAGGAAGGGATAATATTAAGTCATTTATCACCATCTCGGCCATTTCCTATTTAAACAAGGACGGCGGCGTCCGCTGATTGAAGACACAGCCCTTCGCTGCGCCCTGGATGCGGCTGCGAAGTTGCGCCGAGGCGCTCGCCGACTCCCCCCGCCCGCCAAGTTGCGCACTTTGACTTCGCTGGCTCCCAGGAACGTTTTCAACGGAAATTAGAATATTAATATTCCCGCGGAAAGGTCCTCTTGCAATGAGCAATGCGTAGAGTGTCCTCATTATGATTATGATTATTCGTAAGCGATGGGACTAGGCCCGCGGAAAATCCATCTTGCTAAGACACTGGCGCGTTCAGCTGATGACAGTCCTGTTTTATGTAGGCAGACTTAATCCGCAGGCCGATCCGCGAGTCATCGGGCAGTACGAGGCGTGAAGCCATTCTGAGGCTGTAAGTCCTGCTCGGAAGTAAGTTCCCAAGAAATCAGCAGGGCTTATCCCCAAAGTAAGCGTGGTGCAATACCTACTTGCTCAGAAGTAAGACCAGGGTATTCAGTGGAACTCAATTCTGGTAACTGAGCAGGGATTGCTTTGTAAATTAAGCGTGCAATTTGATTAGCCGTGTCACTGAAGTCAGTGGTCAGGAGGGATCGCCCCACGGTCACCCCGATCATCGCAAGCCCGTGTATATGCATGCTTACTCACTTGTAAGTAAGTCCGAGAGACTGCAACGTTACTTCTCTCTTTAGGATGGCGACCCCGTTACGTGGAAATTATTTCTATGCAAACACTTCTATACCAGATCGTGTATTTTTCGGATGCCGCCCCCCCTCCTTTATTTTAACACCAATGGATACAAAGCCTATGTCGAGATCTCATGGAGTTCAATAAGACTCCCAACTAAGTGTGCATACGATTACGGCTATAGAGTTACTATCCAGATGCAACTTTCTGTACATCCTTTGAAGCATGAAGAGATCCTAACTTCGTGCACAACCCAATCCTGTGCATGTTTACTTCGAAGCAGAGTGGTGTTCGTGGAGGCTCAGTTCCAAGTAAAAGTGCAGAGAACTGCAGTTTTAATGAGCATGACTGGGGTACAAACAGCACGGTGACTTTTCTCAGCTAATTCAAAGTAGAAGAATTAGGTCTCCTGGGTGCCATATAAATGGGTCGGCCATGGGACAGCAAGCGAACTCCTCGTTTCAACAATACACGGGAGACTTTAGGCTGTTTGGCATTTTGCGAAAGAGAATTTACAGTACAATCTTTTAAGGGTCTGCTCAGAAGTAAACCCTACCGAGTTCAATGGGATTTTCTCCGGATGATTGAGTATAAGATTACAGCTTTAGCTAACGAAAGTTTTAGTCATAATAAATCAGGCTGCAAGCCTATATGCGCGTTCACGGGACCAGGAGAAAACCTTTCTGAATTAGCGGGACGCGTTTCTGAATTGACATGTACGGAGCATTCAAACTGCGACGGGCGCTTTGCTTTTGCTACTGTGGGTTTTGAGATGCTCTCTTACTAAATTTTAATGCAGAGTAGTGTGCAAAGAAGCTGCGTGTTTAAAAGAAAAAGGGAAAGAAAGTAAAACCAGGAAAAAACCTGGAAGACCAATAATTGCTTCAAGAACCCGACCAGAAGAATCAAGGCTAACGTTTCAATGCAGAAAGGTTTTATTTTGCACGCCTGTTCAGCAGAGTAGAAAAAAGGAGCCTCGTCTCTCCCTTCTCTATTTCGGTTGCGCTTTTTTTAAAAAAGAAAGTCATGTCACGATAAGTAACTATTTCAAGAAATCTTATTCGTTAAAGATCAAACAACTTTCCACCCCCGGTTTCGGGAGAGATTGGAGAGTCTTGGTTCCGTTTCACAGAAGCAACGTGACGGCTCGGTAATTCTGCCCGGAGATTTCTTCTGGCGCGCTTGCAAAGGGAGTCCTCACCCATCGATTTTGCGGCAAACGGGCAAGATCAGGGAGGGGGAAGGAGAAAGAAAGAAGCCAGGCGAAAGATCCGTGCGGAAGATCCTCAGGATGGTCGCCCAGAGCAGGAGACAAGCCCCGCCTGCCCTGGATGGGGTCTACTTCAGAGTCAGCGAGCGCAGAATCGGCCCCGAGAGGCGACCGTCTTCCTGCTTTCGATCGCTGTCGTCAGCCCGCAGCCTCGCAAAGGGGCCGCCGCTGGAGCCGAACGGAAACCGGATGAAATATGAAGAATGGCTCCCTCTACACACACACACACACACACACACACAGAGAGAGAGAGAGAGAGAGAGAGAGAGAGAGAGAGAGAGAGAGAGATATCATGTTTCTATCTCGGGAGCAGCGGCAGCGAGAGCAAAAACCGTTAGGAGACCATATTGGAGGTGCACAGATCTATTTTCTCCCTCTTGGAATCTGAAAGCGCCCAGTCACTTTTATGAGCAGCAACTCTCTGTTTCTCATGATCATATGAATCACGGAAGCGTCTTTCTCCTAACCTCCCTCGGGCTGCAATTCTAGGCACGCTTACTCGAGAGTAAGTCCTGTTGAACTCAAGGGGTCTTACTTCTGAGTAAAGCTTTCTTGCCGGGTGCAGAGGCCTACGGGGCAGGCTGGGTCCTCACGCCTCTTCTCACGCCTGGTTTTAAAGGATTTCTAGTTAGCCGAATTGCAGGGAGCGGGAGGGGTGGGGGGGGGGGGAGAACCGATGTATGCTCGTCCCTCCGGAGAGGCGAACCCCCAACAACCCTTACGATGTTTAGGCTAATTTGAAGGGAAAGGTAGCGGAATGTCTCTTTTCCTGGATTAGCAAAAGCCCGCAGGGATTTGTGACTAAAACGAAACCGGCGTAAGGGGCCTGTGAAGTGCTTCTCTAGATGCGGGGAAACTTCTAGGTCGGATGCTTTCACTATGTGGGGAGAGGGGCGCGGAGGGGCGGGGAAGGGAGCAATCCCCTGCATGTTCAAGCAGAAATATGTCCCACAGGTCCCAGCTCTATTGTAGAACTCTTTTCGCCTAAACATAGAGAGCATCATGTCTTAGCGTGGCCGAGAATCCGGAGCGGCTTACCTCTGTGCCTTCCATAACACCCCTTCCGCTTGCCTTGTTTTCCTACTCTCACCGGCTTATAACCCGAGGGATACCAAACCAACTTTGCGGGTCTCACTTGGAAGAGCTTTTCACATGGCAGCAATTCAAATCCGGATTTGCTACTGAGGTCATTCCCAATGCACCTCTGGGTGGTGGTGTACACGCCCGGAATTTGGCATAATTAGTGGAGTTAGCGGTTGGAGATGTGAAAGGAAGTTGAAATATTGCTATATAGACACATGGTTATTGTGTAATTTCAGCAAGAATTTTTGGAGAACATGGTGGTCATGACACATGAGCTTCTTTTCTAGAAAGGGTTTTTCCAGCTGGAACAACCATTCCCAGAGGGATGGTTTTACCTTGGAGTCATTCCTTGAGCAGGATGTTGGACCTGCTGGCTTTCTTGGCTCCTTCCAACTCTACTGTTCTGTGATTCTGTGACTAGGCCTGTACATATGAGATCCCAGGTAGCCAACAGAGCGCACAACCTCTGCAGCATCTGAGGAGAAGGTCTTATTATTGATGTGCTTTTGCTAATTTGGTTTTTTGTTTCATTTATAATTTTGTACTTTACTTTGAATTTTATTGGCCTCCTTCAGCATTTTTTGAAGTGGAAAGGCAGGGTGAACAAACAATCTTTTTTCATCCAGGAGGAGGATGGTAGGTAACTGAAGAAGAAGTTTTCCTTGGTCTGGAATAAGCCCGCCACTCTCTTGGCTTTTTGGGAAAGAGTTACATCAAATTTCTTTGCTCTGGGTTTTTAAATTGTGAATTGTGGTTTTATTTTATGCATTTTTGTTTGCATTGAGTCAGTGACATTTTAACAAAGGAATAATAATGCACCATTATTAATAATAGTTTATAATAATAGTAATAATGCACTAGAACAACTGGATGCCAGAGATGTGAATACAGATGCAAACACAACTTCCAAGTAGTTCAGTAACAGAGTCATCCTGTGTGTCTCAGCCCTCTGCCTCTTCCTGAAAAATCAGGCACACTAGTTTCAATTCCTGAGAAGACGCTGACACAAAGTCTTCAAGACTCTGTGAGCAAGAATTTGCAGTCAATCCATTTGAAGAAAGTACCTATATGCTTGACCACATGTTTTGTCACCAAAGTCCATTTGGTAAATTATGCTTCACAATTTTAATGCCAACTTTAAAAATAAATACAAACTCATTTAGTGATAGACCTAAAAAGAGCACAGCATGCAAAGCTTTTTGCCATGCTAATGCATCTTGCAGGACAATGAGAGATGAGGGACTCTTCTTGCCCTAGGACCTGGAAGGGACCCCAGGCCCTCTCAAGGGGGAGGGGGAGCCCAACTTCCTTTGTAAAGGAAGGAACTTCAAGTACCTTCAAGGAATGTGTGGCAGAGTCCAGTGCTGTTACTGGGAGACTGACAATCGAAGAGAAATGGATTCCCTTCTTCCTTGTACATCCCAGGAACGTAGGTCTACTTTTATTAAAATCCTCTCTTGCAGCATCAGGGCAGGAGCCCCTGATTAACCCATCACAGAATTGAGGAAAGGGCAGAGTGCCAGACATCGGTTTGGGGCACCTTTTACTTGCTTAAATTTAAAGTTTCATTTTCTGACACTTTAACATATACAAATCTTGTACTTAAAGAGTATAACAAAACAATATTTTGGTGGCAGGAGGAAGGGGAGAAAATATCTCCCATCTATTTCATTTTACAGAAGAAACATAGATATGCCTCCTGTGTTCTTTCCAGCTCATTACAGACACTACGTGCCTTAAGGCATGTTTCAGCTATGACTCCTGAATGGGGTTTTGTCCTTCCAGTGTCAATAACTGGAGTGGAATACTTAAAGATATACCCATTCTTTGTCGTTGCTATCATTATTATTAAGACTCTCTTTCTGTTCCAGTTTAAGTCCCATATCAGCAGTACAATTTTTCAGGAATTCATCATGCCTAAAAGTCAGGAAACGGGCAGCAGAAGGAGTTTTAGCAGGACAAATTTGTGCAAGGTTGATGCTTATATATGCACACCTGCAGAGGAGCAAGCCCCACTGAAGTCATGGGGAGTTTACTTCCTGTGAAGACGCATAGGGATCAGTGTGCATCTAATCAGGTAGGCATGTGTATATAACTTAATCCCTTTGCTTTTTCTCCTGCTCAGACTGACATCCTCTTGAGGCTTCCATGAGATAGGTCCAGACCTAGTCATACTTAGATTACACATGCTAAAATCAGTAGATTTAAGTTAGTCATACTTAAGCCCCACTGATTTCAGTGGGTCTACTCTAAGCAAGTCTAGATCCAACACACACACCAGAAAGTCTTACATGCATCTGCTGAATTCTGGGACTGAATAAGCATTCACTTTTAGTGTTTCTTTCTCACTGCAATAGATGAAATATGAAAAAGCCAGATTAAGCAAGCAAGAATAAGCCTGGATTATATATATAGTGTTAGGAAGAAGCTTAGCAAGAAAGAAAAATCCCCTATTATAATAGCTGCAAACTGAAACTATGACTGGAGCAAAAGGATTATCTTTGTTAGGATTCTGAAATAATCACCTCTCCACTAGTAGAAAGTCAGTCCTACAATCTTCAATATTAAGCAATGTATTGATGCTGACTTTTTCACTCACATACAACACAATGTGTCAATAATGTAGTTACAAATTATTTCAAAATGCCATAAAATACCATAGAAAACACCAAAGCCTGGTGAAATTGGCATAATAAACTTTCAAACAATGGTTGAAACTATATCCAGTCCACATAAACCCTTTTAAAATTGAGCAAAACCCCAGTTTTTATCATTTTATAAATTGATCCAGAGATCTGCTGAGCTCTAAGTCTCATTTTTTTCAGTGGAGTTTATTCCTAGATGTGTAGGATTGCAGCCTTCAGGTGCAATTCTATACACTCTTACCCAGGGGTATGTTCCATTGAAAGCAATGAGACTTTTCTGAGGAAACAATAAAGAATAGGTTTGTTTTGTTGGGAGGGGGAAATCTTTAAAGCTCTCCTGAAGGCATGAATTGATGGGCCATCAGTATTTCAGTGGTGATAGAATTCCACAAAGGATTAGAACTGATATTGTGTGTGACTTCACAGTATGAAGAACAGATTCCCTGCATATCAACCTTTGATGAGAGCCAAGGCACTAGTATGGTTGGCAGCCTACTTGGATTGCTGGCCCCTATGGCTTCCTAATCTTTTGTGAAAGCTTTCTCTGAAGCACTTAGGTCGAATTGAAACTGAACACCTTTCAGGGCCCTGGACTTCAGGAGAGAGCTCCTGGTCCCCATCCTTTCGCAGGCCTTCCTCTTGACTTATTAGCAGTCTTGTTTTGTATTATTTGTCTTTGCGCCAGCCCCTGGGGTAGACAGAGGAGACAGATGACCCTCTCTGTTTGTTTCTCAAGTTAGGCGAACCTTGTTTTGCCAACGGAACTTTGCTCCCAAACAGCAACCAAGGAGATCAAAGGCAAGGCTGAAATGTATGTGCCGGGCGGGGGAGGTGAGAGAAGCCACAGATGGGGAGAAGTTGATGTTGCATCTACTACTGTCAAGGTAGCATTTTCCTAATTACCAAGGAAATCAACGCCGATCATTTTAATTATTGCTAGCTTACAGCTGGATGATAAAATCTCACTGGTGAATCTTTTAATTTTTATGGAGGTTAATTAGTATACAAAACAATGAGAGCACACTGAAGAGGTGAACTTAAATCCAAGATTAAACTTTTGGAGACCAGAGGTGATGGGAAGCACATCTAAACACATGCCAGACAGTTCTGGAACTGTGTCATCCCTGGCAACTATTAGTAAATGTCACATATGGCAGCAGAAAATGGGCCCAGTGTAGCAACTAGATGAGGACTCATAATTCATGAACTGATTCCAGTGTTACCAGTGGCCCTGTGTCAGATTTTGAACATCCCTTCCTCTGATTTACAAGAGCTACTAAGACCTCCTTCAATTCATATGTAGGATTTTATTGGAGGGGTGTCTCCATAAGTCAACTCAAAATTACTTGCAAGTGTTCTCAGTGCTTGAAAGGATGTGCCCTGTCTCAATGAACAGATGCATTCTACATCAGATCCCAGAGATTCAGTTTAAACTCTCATTGAGAATCCAGCAGATGGGTGAATTGACATTTGTGTTTACTTTTGATTGTATTTCCCCCCCTTACCAATGAATGCATAAGTCTTAAAAAGAAGCAGCACCGTTATTATTGAAAGTATTAGTAACCAGTCTCTCTTCCTAGGGTTCTGCCCCTTTCTGTTCCCAGGAACAGGGCAAATGCAAGGACTAATAATACATAAAACCAATTTAAACATCAGAGAAAAATAAGTAGATTTTTGAGAAGCTAACATGGAGGATTAAAATGCCATGCTGAAGTAGCTGGGGCCTCATATTGTGGACTCTCTAAACTCCAGGAAGTTGATGCTTGTGTTTAAGGAGTTTTTCCAGAGACTTGCTCTGCTAGAACACAGTTACAAAGCTGTAGCTACTGCAGCCATGGCATCTTCCTATGCATGTATAAACCCCTATCTAATGCAATTTTGTTCCCAGACTTTTACTGCTCCATGGAGATGAGCTGTGACATTTCTGTTTCCCCTTTCATAAATATTGCATCCACCAAATGCAATTACCAAAGGCGAAACAGCACCAAGTGTTTACTAAATAAGATTATGTGATAATGTTAATGCGTTTTATGTCTGTGTTCTGACACCAGACAAACTCCCTATTAATAACAGCTCAATGAGATGCTGAGGTTTTGCAGAATGCGATAGGAGGCTAGAGATTTCATGGTGCCTGTTAAATACCTAGAGAGAGAAAGAAACTGCCCATTAAAACATCAGCAGATTTCTATGCCTTCAGAATAGTCCAGATTAAGGAGAAGTACATGAAGCAGTGCAGTTTTCAGCTCTGGAAGGTAGCAGAGCAGGTTAAGTGCGACCAAAAGTAACTTCTTTTATATATTGATCATATTGACTGACCTCAAAAGTGGGATCATGGCCCTTGTATCTTCCTCCTTCTGACCATCTACAAGATCATGGCAATGAATCATAAAAATGATAAGCATCTAGTGAAACCTTCAAGACTAATTCATTTATTATGGCATGGAGTATAGTCTACTTTATCTGATGCATAAAGCATTATTGAATGTGTGTGTGTGTGTGGTATTGGGGGGATAGAATTTTAAATAGTGGTATCAGTAGGAAATTAAATGCAGAAAGTACTGACAATGATCTTAGCGGCCATTCATGGTACAGGTCCTGCTGATGACACAAACCTTAGGAAAACTAAAGCATATCATTTAGCCTAATTCAAACCACTGGCAATAGAATTGAACCTGTTGATGAATTCTAATTCAGTAGCATCTTGCTGAAATCTCCCTTGGAAGCTTCTTTTCTGCACATTGCCCATGAAATAGCCAGGGGCAGAGTCAATATTGATTTTGGAGTATTGTCTTTTCTGCTGCTAGATTTGTGCCTCTTTGCCCGATATAGAATGCTTAAGGGCATTGCTGGCAGAAGATGGCATATTGGAAGATAAGAAGTGAATGTACCCCTAATGTTGTGATCAGCATTATTAGGTACTATAATCCTGTTGCCAGAATAAATATGGGGGCAAAACTGGGATCTGGTTTTGTTGCAGTGTAAGCTGCCTTTGTTTGTATCCTTGTTATATAACCTGTTGCTGCTGGTGAGTAGCTGTTTTAGGTTGTAGCAGGTAGGGGTGGCTGTCTGTAAGCAAGTCTGGTCCAACCATCCAAGGTTTATGAAAGGGAAGTGTCATTATGCAAGATGGAAACTTTGTATTATGGGAATTCCATAAAAACCTAGAAGCATGCACTTCTGGATTATAGTTCAGCTGCATGGAGTTAAAGCCTCTTCACCCACCTGGCATGATATCTACCAAGAGAGATACCAGTTCATTGTCAAAATAGATACAAAGCTGAAGCTGACCCTTTTGAATCTTTTTTCCTACAGAAATCAACCACTTGAGGTAGTTCCAAGAAGACAATCATTTCCTGTGGGGGAGATGGGTAAATTACAATGTTAAGGAAGATGAACGTGTTGAAAATTTGTATGTTAGTTTGTCTATTGTGGCTTTTGTATGAGCTGCTTTTCCTCTCTTAATGAGAAACAGTTGTTGGACTCAGTTCAGATGAATCCAGTCTCTGGAGGACAGTATGTTGCTGTGTACCTGCCCAATGTACCTGCAAGTGACCTGAAACATTAAACTCATGTCTACTCCAATAGATTACAAAAGATGATGCACTGCAGGAGATCACACTGAAAAAAATTAGCCACATAGAAACAGAGAAAGAAAATAATAGCATGAGAAAAGGGTTAAGATAGTTGGATAGATTCAACAGTTGGGTGTCAGCCATGGGCACTGGCAAACCAAGACGGAAAACAAGAGAGCAGTTGTGCTCCCTAGCAATGCATGTGTGGATTTTGCTGAGATACAATATTACCGTATCTGTTACTAGCTTACTGAACAAGGATGGTTTGAATTGGTTGAAAGGAGAACCAGATGGTACTCTGAGCTGCACAAAGGCTACTATAGAGACGTCAAGGGAGTGTTGAAAAATGTAAACACAGCTATCAAAGGAGACTCGCATCTATGAGATATAGAACTGTTCTATGATCAGGTGGCTGGTAAAGTCAAAATGATGGTCCTTGAAAAATATTTCATGAAATTCTGTGAGGAGCTAGCTTACTTACCAGGAGCTGTTTCCAAGCAGCCCATCGGAAAAATGCCCTACCCCATAGACATCATGTGGAAGGGAGCTTCAACGTGTTGTCTCTGTTGTCATAGAGTATCGAATTGTGGGAGACTTTTCTGTGCCCCCATAGTTCATATCACCATTATGTGTGATAAGCCCCGCAACATGTGTTACAACATTGACATGATCACCGTTGAAATAAAGACTTACCCAAATTCATCCATGTCATTATGTCTAGGCAAGATGGTTGCAAGTTTTCACATGCACTCCAGAAGGAGTTGGGTGTTAAAATAGGGGCTAGAGGGAGCACTACAATGCATAGGAAGCCAGCACTTTCCGGGCTTCTGTAGAGAATCTTCTGAGTACAGCCCTGGGTTGAGCAGTGCATTTTGAGGCCATTTTTGAAGGTTTGTTCCGCTTTTGAGAGAAGGCCTGAAATTTGTTAAAGTGCATGTTAAAACAGCTCTGCATCACATTACAGGAGAGGTAGGCCAAGTGATAAAAAATGAACCCTAATGCTGAGACAGGCATCTTATACTTGAAAAGACAGGATAGAGTTAAGCAAAATAAGAGTCTAGCAGTGTCACGGGCCTTCTAAACCCTTTAGAGTGCTAGGGGTATGTCAGCAAGAACACCGTATGCAGAGGGCAGGGAAGAAGAGGTGGTGCCTGGAAGAGAAAACCGACTAGAAGAGATGTAGTTTAACATGGTATTAAAATCCGGAACACATCACCAGACCCTCTCACAATTTTGGTGATAGACAGATTTGATCTCTGGACAAATTTCCCTACATTGAATTTACAGATAATTTAGCAACTTGACACTTTAAAGTGTTTATACAAAATTCAGTGGTGCACAACTTCAGTCCTTCCTTTTCAGGAAATGTTGCAATGTAATTCTGCTCATCTTCAGCACTTACCCACCATGCAGGATTGCCCAAGGCAATGGTGCATTTCAATGTCCCCTTTTTGCATAATCTCCTACTTTAAATTTAAAAAAATATAAATCACTATCCTATACTCTTTTGCTAGAGCCAAATTCAGCTCTACAGTGCACCAGGGCCCTTCCAGTGCACTCTCTTCATCAGTGTGAGAACAGGGCTCCAGTTATTTGTTTTTAATGCATGTGGGGCATAGTTTCCATGAACTTTTTCCGGTTGCATTCGAAAAAATAATCATTCTTGGGAAGGGGAAACTTTCACTTTAGCAATGCCAAAGTGATGGGAAAGTTCCTTAAAGTCATTGTGTATGACTTTAGGGTGTCCAAGAGGGTACTTCAGTTTTCTTGGAAAATTAGTATAGGCTGGTAAAATAATAATAATAATATAAATAAATAAATTCAGTTTCAGGATTTGGCTTGTAGTAGAGGCAGATGGCATTGTATGTCCCCCAAACAGTGCATCTCTTGGTGCTGGAGGCCCTGGAAATTGACCCATGCTGAGAAAAACTTAAAAGTTTGCATCCATGTTTAGTATATGCCTTCATTTGTGTTCCCAAATAGATCTGACCTCAGAGTCACATTTTTTCAAGAAGTGGCCATCTTCTAAGTAGTAGTGTAAAAAAAATTCAAAGATGTCTCTGGGATAGGATTTCAATTCCTGGGTTTATAGTATTGTACCCATCATGCCAGTAACACCCATTACTTTCAGAAGCAATCTTCTGTACAAAGGCTGCCCAATAATTAAGAACTAATCCTGACTTCACCATTTAAGGCATGGCAAATCTGGCAATGACAGTCATTTGGGAAAGATATAGCTATTTCCTTTCGGTTCAGAAAAGATAAATGGTGTCTGTCTGTAAATAACTTTACAGACAGACACTTCCTAAAGTGAGATGCTAAAATGGGCCTATAGCTCTTGTAGAAATGAAGAGTCTATTCATGCATTTTACAACACATCAAAGCTTTTTCGTAGTCCAAGTCTCATGCCTGTATATGGCACACACATTTTTTTAGGAAATTAACACCCTTCTTACAATAATACAACAACTCTTTTTCTAAGTCAGAGTTTTTTGTTTTGTTCTCCTCATACCATTTTAAAACTTTTATTTGATTTTAGGCATTCTGCAATCTACACCATTGATTTTTACATTGGGCATAGGATTAGATGTGTTTAAAAATGTAGAAAGTGACCCTTTAAAGCATCAATGCCATTGACCTTGGGTATTTCACAAAGTGCAATAGGAAGATGATTAAAGACACAATCCTAAGCAAGTCTGGACAGAAAAAAAGGCTTAGAACTGACATAATGCCCCATAGGATTGTGCCCTTAAGAGAATTCATAAATTTTATTTTTGCACTTTTCATGCATGTTGACAGACATCAGCTTTTTCCCTTGAGTTTTAGTTCAGGGTCAACTTCTCTTTGATGACCTCTCTCACAGTAAAGTAAGAGTCATAGCCCTTGGCATGATGAACTTTGAATGTAGAGTACATGAATGTGCTTTCAGTTAACATCTTTATATAGTCAGAAAGATAAGTTGTGCCCGTGAATGTCAAGTTTTTCCCACTTGGAACCATTGCATTTTGCTTTCAAATGTCAGGTGAATTTTCCCTTAAATACTATGGTGTGAATAAAGTTAGGAATGCCCATTTCTTGTATCCATTCTCCAGACACTCTGTGGTCCATACTATCTTGCAAATAGCACAGATGAAAATTATTGATAATTATAAAGCCTTTACAGACATAGCATTGATATCCCAGGCAATCATTTGGTCTATGCTTGTTTCCCACATAGGCAAAATATAGTGCACCCCATTTTCTAGGTTGATACTGTACAGTATCTCATATTTTTCTGGCTAGATTTAAGGCTTTGTGCCAACAAACTATGAATCTACATTGACTCTCATACCTATTGGAACTATCATGCTCACATTCTGTTTTATACTAGTTCTGCACAAATGTCTCCTGGGGTATATGAGAAAAAAGAGCATCGAAGTATCAAGAACAGTTTTTGGAGCCAAACAATCCTTGTATATTAGTTACCTATAGTAATGTTCACTATTAAAAAACACAGAATAGGATAACTGGGTTTTTGACTGAGGTGGAATTTATCACTCCATGCAGCCACTTGACTATTAGAATCAGCACCATGAATAGTTCCTGTAAAGCTTAGACTTAAATCTGGAATGGATACACAGCCCCACTGTCATGGGAGCCACCAGTCTCCATTGCCTAGCTGCACCACTGTGTGTGACAAACCGCTCGGTATAGACAACCATGGTTAGCTTTGTACTATTCCATGGCTATTGTCGCTTTCCCTCCCCTTAGATATGGACCCATTTTATCGTAAGGGATAGAAGATGCCCCAACTTTCTCACCATGCATCGTTACAGCATTTTTGTCTTTATTTCTAGTTTCTTCAGGTTGTTCCATTCTCAGTGGGTTAAAAATTAAGTCACCTTGAAGCTGGTGCTGACCATATTGGTTTCCATGTATTTCCCTGGCTTGTGGGTAGGAGAAAAGGCTCGTTCGTTTTAAATATAGTTTGGGGAAATGTCTGGATTGTTAAAATTGCTCTGCTATGAAATAGTGTAGCTTGCATCCCCATGAAAGGAGTGAAAAGTTCAGAGAAGCATCTATTGTGCATAATTACCATTCTCCACATGTGTTCTCTACGTGCATGCAGGGAGTAAATTTTGTCTCAATTTTTGTTCCTTACAAATCCACACATGAATAATGATTCAAATGAACTGTCATTAAAATATATTGTTAATGCATAAACATAATGAAAAATGGATGCACTGGATTGCAGGCCTAGGTATGTTTACTCAGAACTAAGTCTTGCAAAGTCCAGTAGGACTCCCTGGTAAAGACTGTAGCTTTAATGTTTTAGCTGATCCTTAGGACAGTGATATCAGTAGTACAGAATATAAAGACCGCTAGTAAGCTTTGCAGATGGCTTGAACAACATTGCATCTGCCAGTTATGCAAATGGCAGTCTCTGTAGTTTTCTGGGCCTACAGAGCCACATTACATCCACACAGATTACACATGATGGGACAGAGAAAATGTATAGAGTGGTGTCATTTGGGGTCTTCTGAACTCACATCAGCCATAGTTTGTATTTGATCTTTGACCTCAAAGGTGGAAGGTCATCTGTTGATTTACTTTGGTCCTAGGGTCTTCTGTTCATCCATGGCCATTTCAACATTTTACTATAATGGAAACAATTTTCTTCTCCAGCTAAATCACTTCACATTCAAAACACAGCAACAAGCCGACACCTGATCCTTCCCTGCTGTGAGGCAGCAGCTGCCCCTAAAACAGCCCTGCACTCTTAGAGCACTGCTAGGAAGGTACAATAATCCTCTCTGGACGGGCTTCTGCTGCAAGTTTGACACATGTTAAACGATCCCCATATTTGGTGCAGTTTGATTTGGCAAAGATCTAAAGCAGAAGAGTTGCCGTTACTTTATACAAAAGATAGGGCCAGTCAGCATCCTAATGACCCTCTGAGAAGCATTTGTGTTAAAACAAACCAACCAACCTACCTCTGTAAGTTTCAGAAGAAAGGGGAATTTACAGCTAAGGCAGAGGGGTATAGCCTATACTATACCTGGGGTCTGAGTTGAGGTCTTTCTTATAACCAAAGTACCAACCAACTGTGAAAATATAACAAATTTCATTTCCTTACTATATACTACAGTCTGCCCAGTTGTAACACAGAATTAATATTAATATGTTAAGTCTATATTTGGTGACTTGGTTAGATAGACATATTTAAGGTCATGAAAAATTCAAATGCTTGCTGATCAAAACTTGGAAATGTCTACCACAAATTTGCACTTACAGCTGTGTATCTCCCCTATACAGCTTCTATACATGAAATGGGAACGGGCACCATCTTGTCCTTCGCTTTAAACAGTAAAATGCCTTCAGCCAGCCCTGACAATGTACCACAAAATAGCTGTAAGACTAATCTAAAACTGCATGAGTGGATGCCTGCACATACAATACTTTTTCCCCTCAACCTCTTCCCCACTGCAACCCTCAGCAATACCCCAAAACATGTTCTGGAGGGACCCCATTTCCCTGGAATTTGGGGTACAAAATGGAACTGCAGGGAGCTGCACATTCTATTCGCCAGAAGTATTGGTCCCCATGGTGGAAGGTCACTATTGACTTCAACCCATATAATGCAGTAAAGCTCACAGATTTGAGCATCAATGTATTTTGTTATTTCACATTTATATTCAATTTTTGAACAAAAAAGAATAAAAGAATGTCATGCATTCCACAACAACTTAGCCTCAATTTATAATCAGTGTAACAGTTCTTCTTGATGTTAATGCAGAACTCATTTATGTATATTCCTACAAAAGGTTTTTTCCCTCAGTTTTCAAATTTAAAAGATGCAAAGACATGTTTATACAAAGGGTAAGAAGGGTTAATAACCTGATTCTGTGTAAATTGTCATCATTTTAAATCAGGAAAGTTATAGGCTGGGCTCAGAAAAGATACACTTTGCTCATTGTTCAGTCATCCATCCATTCTTAGCTTTGTTCAAGCCAAGAACTTTCCAAGATAACAATGAGTTAGCCCAGAAATACAAGCCTTCTCTAACTTTGATGGCCCTTGCACAAGGGAATGTGATGTTCTAGTGAAGGAGTTATTCCCTGGGCGGCTGAGTGACAGAGAAGATGGCCAGTGTTATTGTTGGAGACAATTGTGGATGATGCATGATGACAACCTGTGTCATCATAAACCTCCACCTTTTCCATTTCCCTTTGGAGAAAAAAAAGTTGCCATTTATTAGAGTTTACCCTGCTAAATGGAGCCAGGTAAATGATTTTCCAGCAACAGTTCATAGAGAAAGATTCAAGCCTCAGAAAAATATCTATTAATCTGAAGTTTTTAGCTCTCATGAATATAGCTGACCAATAAAATATCACACTGTAGCTGCTGCCTTGATCCTCAGCCCAACATCCTTCTGGGCTGGTTGGCTGAGTGGGATTATGCTACAGTAGATTCTATTCCTATCTGGCTGGCTGGTTTCTGAAAGTGATGCTGGGCGAGCATCGTTCAGTTCCTTGGCTTTTATACTATGGAATCCTATATGGAATTTCACAGGGGATCCAGATGATGGCACTTTCCTACTCCATGGCAGATTGTTATGTGTAGCCTTCCTGGGTTTTCCCACTGTTTCTTACGCCTTTTTGTCCTAGCACAGAAAATATGTTAAAGAGAAAAAGATGGAATTTCCAAATAATGCCTTCTGAATAGTAGCATTGGAAGCCTTCTGTCTGGAAGAAGCCTTTTCTTCTTTTCCATCCAGGTAAGGTCTAGTGAACTTGAGAAGACTGAGTGACTGAGGTACTGTTGACCAAAAAGGGAAAAAAGAGGAAAGGAAAGGAAAGGAACGGAACGGAATGGAACAGAACGGAACGGAACGGAGGTCAGATGTCCATTGTAGAGCCCATGCAAACTAAATATTGCACATTTCTCTGCACAGAATGTGAGACTCCATTCCCAGTAAATCAGAGATTCTCAGACTCCATTTGGAAGTATATGGAAAGGTGTGGGACAATTAAGAGTACCGTTCCTGCCCATGCACTTGATGCATTTTTTCTGATGACAACTGTAAAGATTAGTCTAAGCAGATTTTTAAACAACCCGGCAAGGCCGAGGGCCCATGATATTTATAATATGGTGCTCATTTGGAGAAAAGATGCTACAAAATACAGTTTGAGATGTGGTTTGATTTATAGAATATTTAAAATTTACTAAACAGTCATTTTAAGACACTCATCCCCCAGAAATGTTCAAGTTGTTCATGCAAAAGTATGTTTGAGAATCACAGAAGTAAATGAAATATTTCTCCACTGAGATGAGTTTCGTTCAGTTGAACCCCCAACAACTGAATAGCTGCTGTTCGTTCAAGAGCTCAAAACCTATGAAACAATGACCAAATGCAATGTTGATGATCAATACATTATTTATATAATTTGGGCTCTGTTTAATTTTTCATCCCTCTTTTATTCGATGCATCATGGACTTTTGTCTCTTCACTAAGTGCTTTTTCCATCCCTGCTCTTCTTTTTGTTGCAGTTGATTAACATGTCATACACTGTGATCCATATGGTACATTATACATGTATTTATCAGCAGGGCTATGTGTGCTCAGGGGTATTTCTTTCTCTTAAACTTACTGAGGTCTATTATGAGCCCAGAAGATGAAAAATGTATATATGTGCCAGTCTGGACATCCACTTTTAACCAAAATAATCTAGGAGCAGGAAAATTCTCCTATGAGGAAAGGGACTGTTTAGCTTAGAGAAAAATATCAAGGATATGGGTACATGATAGTGCTGCACAAAATTATGCATGCTATATTTTAAAAAGATCAGGGAGATGTTGGTTTGCCTTCTTCGAAAATACTAGAACCTATGATAATCCCATAAAAAACTCACTGGTTTTAAAGGGGAATTAAACACATTCATGGGGAATAAGGCTATTGATGGCTCCTTGCTGATTTTAGATCACATCCAATATTGGAGGCTATATGCCCCTTTATAGCAGTTGCTGGGGAACACTAGCAGAAGGGAACTCCTGCAATCCTGTCTTCCTTGCAGTTTTCCCTCAGGCAGCACTTGGCCACTGTGTGGAGATTCCTAGAGTAGGTAGGCCTTTGGTCTGATTCAACATATTTCTTCTTAAAACCTTGTGCCCAAAACACTTACACATAAGCAGAAGTCATAGCATGTTAAGTCAGCATTAACAGCTCTGTCATACTGGTGAAGTTGTGTTGCTATAAGGTAGAATGTGGGCTATTGAACCTTTCCAATAAATCCTTTTCTTTAGATCCCAGTTACTTTTGTAACAGCTGGCAAGAAGGTTAGGAAGAGAGGACAAAGGGAAGTAATGAAAGATAAACTAAGGATTAAATCCTGCACTAAGTGAACAACTGGAATGCTGGGTAGAAAAGGAACTGTCATATTCTGGCAACAGTTTGCCATCTACCCATGCTGGACAGGATAGCTCTATCTCACATACTCCTACAGTCAAGAGCCAAGCACTGCAGCTTCCTGTAAAATCATAAAATGGAGGAAATGATTAAGGAGGAATATTCTCTGCTGAAGGGGATCCAAATAATATGCTAGGGTAGGGGCACACATTTGGTCAGAATCCTAGGCAATAAGTTGTTTGACATGGTGCTCTGTGTGTGTGTGTGTGTGTGTGTGTGTGTGTGTGTGTGTGTGTGTTTTCTGAGTTCGATTGCCTAAATCTGCCCACTCAGCCAGGTCTAATGAAGGTGCACACGTAGCAAAGGGCAGCCTTAGGTGATCCTCCTATGCCAGATCCTGGGTGGTAACTGATGAACCAGGTGTCTGCTTCACTTCCTCGGGGCTCTATGAACCCATCATACAGGCCTTTGGGAGAACGATAACCTAAAAGCCAAGCCAAGTGGGAGAAGCTGCTCAAAGAGATTCAAGGCTATATAAGAGAAGCAGCAGCTGTTAGACAAAGATGAGTTACTTTAAGTCTCGGGATGACAGAACTGGAATGGGCTGATCTGCAGGCATTGACCTTTCAGGAACAGAAGAGCGGAAGTAGGAGGAAAAAGAGAGAGTGTGTCATTTTTGTGATATCTCCTCCGGGCATGCTGTCAGTGCAAAAACACACAAAGAACATGCTGATCTTCAGGACAGTCCTCCAGACAGCCCCCTCACTGACAAACCAGTAAAAAAATGCTTTCTGAAATCAGGCAGCTGCACACATGTGTTCTAGATTGCAGGACATGATTTATTGAAAATCTTACAACAATTTCATATCTGTCACATTTCAGTGTTTAACATCTTGGGTTTTAAGAATGTAATTGTGAGTCACAAAATGTGCTTCTTCGGTTGAAATTGAGGTCTTAGAAATCGAGATCTCATCATTAATCCATCAGCATTTTCTGTCCTGCGCCCTAATTTTTATCTGGATGGCTGCTTTTGGCTGTCTAGATGAAGCATGGGGAAGCAGTCAGGAAGGTCAATCTGGTCCAGTTTTATTGGAGGCATTTCAGGTAGCACAGCTCGAGGATGTTGACCAGGTTTGTCCTCTGTACTGGATTATTCCCTCTCCTGGCTTATAAAAACCAGCAAGGAAGGAACAACCAGCTGGGCCAGTGAGGTGATTAAAAGATTAACAGTTGCAGGAGCTGCTCAAGCCATCCAAGATGGAATTGAATTTCAGGCATGGTGGCTGATGGGATATGTGGCAACAGTGGGAGGACTAAGTAAGGAGGGTGGAAACCATTCTTGCATAGAAACCACTTGCTTGTCTGTCAAAGGCATCCAGACAAACACTGTGCACCATGGAAACCAGCAGGGCCACTTCTCATGACGTGTGAAGAGGTGAAGATGGTGGCTGCTTCTTGGAGGAGCTCCTTTTGCCCACGTGCTCCCTCTGGGGGGCTAAGCCCACCCCTCATCCACAGAGATAACAGTTGCTCTGTGAAGGGTAGATTCTTTGGAAGACCTGGGGAGGAAGCAAGTGATGGGGTAAAACTGCCAAGGAATTTTTAGGCAAAGTATTGAAGTACTGCTTCCCATGTTAGGGTACATGCGTGGAGTTCTAGCTTTTTAAAAATCTCATGTTGTTGTATTCTGCTTTTCAGTAAGCCTTGCAATTCTATCATGTGACTTACTAAACATATTTTGCAAGAAGATATGATGCAATAAGAGTTCCATCCTGTGTGGATGCTCATAACCCGCCGAACTTGGAAGGTTAAGTGACCCAGTCAAGCATGGAAGGAGTGCAGACGCTAAAATTGCCTCCATGTTCCCCTCAGCCTCTAAAACATTTGGATAGCCAATTTCTTCTGCCTAGACGTTTAGCTCCTGCTCATGAGGAGGAGGGGCTGAGGCACCACCTGGATCCTCACTTCCCTGCCTCCTGATCATCACCCCAGTGCCTGCTCCAAATATGGTCTTCCACCTTCAGGGGCACAGCCAGTGCATAACAAGCTTGCTGGCTCAGAGGACAGAGGACAGAGGGAGGGCCCTGCACAGGTGGACTCCCTGCTACAGCTTCAGAGGGCTTTTCCAGGGTCACAGCAGGGATTTTTTCCTATGGCTGACCAGACAGCATCTACCAGCCATATGACGACAATTTAAGATAACTAAACATAAACGAACAAAACAATCTGAACTGGCAGTTCTAAAATGGAAGGTTATACCCATGTATGAACATTGACAATGCAGAAGAGAAAGTGAAGAACCATTAGACCAATATGTTTTCTAGCTAATTATATTTGTTCATTTACTTATTTTATTTAGAACTTGCACTTCTGTCAAAAATGGCATTTAGGGCAGTTAACATAAAATACAGTTTGCAAACAAAAATAATTAAAACTTACAATAAAAACAAATATATTAAAAGCACAATTAAAACACAGCAGCAAAAGGAATAAACAGGACCCCAACCAACCAAAATCCTTCACCAACACATCAGTGTATATGCCAGAGTCCACCCTGACTAAAAGTGACATTGCCTGCTAGCAGAAGGACAACAGTTACTTAGCCAAATTATAAAACTGGGAAAGGTGAAGCCCAATTTATTTTTTACTTGAAAGAACTGCAAAGCCTAGAATGATATAGATGAACTACTGACTACTGAGGAAATTATTTACTGGTTTGAAATCTGCTGCTGTAAAAGTAAGCAAGTTTTTGAGTTATACAAAACTTTTGAACAGGCATGCTGGAAAGCTAGCTGCTAAGCTCTTTTCAGTGAACAAAGCTGGCCACAGATGCAAAGTTCAAATAAGTGGTAGTCTAAGTCACAAGTTTTTACACAGCAGGTATAGGTAATAAAGGCGTAAGGATCTACTTTCAACTTGAGGGCCAGCTTTAATTTGGAAAAGCTGTTAGGTGGTGCATCCTGAGGTGAGTGAAAAAGGTATAGGGGCAAAACCAAGGGCAAAAGTGTTGGGTTCTATTGAATCCAGCATAGTTTAGCTTAAAGCTCTTACTGCCAGTAACCAAGTCACAGAAGATGCAATTTCACAGGTGAGGCATAGAATGTGGGAAACTGCACAAAAGCCAGGAAAACAGCAAAGGACTGGTGGCTGAGGGAAAAGGGAAGAGGTAGAGATGGGGTGAGAACCCCAGAGGACCATGTAGTGACCCCAAAACTAGCACCTCTTGCAGTTCTCCATCAAGCAAAGTTGTCCATGTCAAGATGGTCTCATACATATTTATTCCGTGTTCCATCGTTCATGGTTAGCATCAAAATGAGGATGAAGCCTTTGGTGATTCTCAGACATTCAGCCCTTGTGTTATCCACAGTTTGCAAACAAAACAAAACAAAAAACAAAACATGTTATGTATTTTTTTGTCAGCCATGCTCCATGGCATGGCGAAGTTAGGTTCTAATATTGCTAGGACAACATTCCTTAGAAAAGAAACAATGGACAGGGTGGAGAATTTTAGAAAGCCCTTTTCATTCAGCCTTACTTTCACCAAGAGGAAAATGGTCCTGGAAAAAGTTGCCGCTCTCTCATCGAGTTGAAAGTTCTTGTTCCCTTGCGATTAATCATCAAGAGCAACTTTGTGACATGCTCGCAGCTCTGACTTCCTTTGTTAGAAGCTTCTTAAACTCTTTTATCACCCCGAGGCCAGACTAGCCACGGCACCAGCCAGTCTGAGCCTGGTATGTACCTCAGAGGCCTGGAACATGTTTGTTTTGGTGTGTGTCTTGGCTTAATTGGGACTCAAAGGGAAACAACTCTGATGGGTGGGGTGGGGGGAGGCACAGCCATGATGGACACATTCCTGAAGACAGCGTGCAGACGGAGCCCGTCCAGAAATGCACTGCTGTAGAGTTCAACTGGGCAGGTAAGTCTGAGATCTGGAACAGCTTCTTGGCCCAGAGCTTCACACGATGACTCTATACTTTCTTTCTAGTCATCCTTCTGGCAATAGAGCCTGCAGTAGCCAAACCCCACCCACCCGCAAGACATTTCAACAACATTTATGCTTAGTCAGCTATATGAACCTTTTCCCAACCTGGTACTCTCCAGATATATTGGACTACAACTTCCAGCATCCCAGGGATGCAGGATGTTTCAGTACAACACACATGAAAGACCTTAGGTTGGAGAAGGCTGAACTTGCTCAAGGCAGAAAAGTGTTAATAGAAGAGTCCAAGTGTGAAAGAGATGCTAGAAGCAACTACAGAAAGTACAAACTCTGAAACAAGGGCCAAATAAAGTGTGGATGTTCTGGAATACAGGATGATACATTTGAACTTAGTAAAATGGCTGGGGGATATTCTGCTTCCAGTGACCTGATTTGAGACAATGTTTAATTAAATCAACTGCCTTGATCTGCTGATTCCTCTTTTATCTGGCATTTGTTTCAAGGAAGGGCTAAGTTGAACACGCACAGGTGTTGGCTTGCATGTGTGAATGAGTCATCTATTGTTTTGTTGCTGCTGCTGTTGTTTAGCAAAACACCTCATAGATTGATTTTTCATTTTATTTTAGTTGTCTTAGATTAATTCCAGATTAAGTCACAATTTAACCTCATTAATTTCACTGATTCCATTGACTGAAAAGTACATTGCATTCCAATCAAGTCAACCAATGTATTCAGGCACATTAAGTATTGAGTTCTGAATGGATGAGAGACTCACTGAAGAAAGAAAATAGTATGATAAACAATGTTCAAAGAACTATTAGCCAGGTGCATCTGCTGATATTAACTCTTCCACACAACCAACAAAAATGCAGGCCAGATGTTCTTGAGCTGACCACCCTAAGTCCTAGATGCATCAAGAATGATGTTTTAAATAATAGAGTATCATGGTTTGTAATGGCCATGCACTGGTCCAGATATAGTTGAACTCATGTCCTTTCCCCATTGCCAGGCTGTTTAAAAGGAAAAATTGGAACTGCACATCTGATTATCATTTAAAAGTACACGGTGCATTGCTACTACCATTATTGTTAAATTCATTTCTTTACTATCCAATAGCCAGAGCTCTTTGGGTGGTTCACAATAATTCATAGACATAATTACAATAGTAATAATGGAAGGCAATAAAAGCAGACATACAATAAAATGCAGTATAAAATTCCAATACACAAAATGTACAATAGTTTAAACAACTAGAATAATTTCAGTAAAAACAAACCTGTTGAAACAATTGACATGTCCCATTAAATGTCTGTGAGCAGAGAGCAGTCTTAACAAGGTGCTGAAAAGATGACAATTTTGGTGCCAGGCAACCTCAGCAAGGAAATCATTCCATAACTGGAAGGCAACCACTGAGAAAGCCTTCTTGTTGCCTCCCTCCAAGCCTCCACCAGGAGACCTTTAAGGTAGATCATAATGTCTGGGTATACTGAGGATGGGAAAGGCATTCCATCAGGTGTTGCAGTCTTAAGGCTTTAAAGATTAGAACCAGCATCTTGAAGAAGATACTCCATGCTACTGAGGCCACCTGAGCCTCAAAGAAGAATCCCCAAGCTATGAATCTGCTACTCGGATTGACTTCCTTTATTTCTGAAATACTGATAATTTCTTAATGGAGACTGATAGTGGAGCCTTCAAGAAATGTCTTTGGCAAGAGGAGGAGAAATTAGGATGCTTGACTGGGGTTTGGGGTTCCAGAGCATTTTGGAAGTTCCTTTACACTTTGCTTTCCTTCAGTCTTACAGCACGATACAAATTTTAGCAATACAAATGACATACGTTTTTCAACCACACTGATGTTCTTTTAAAACAGCAGTTTCTTTTTCTAGAGCCATGTATTTTGTGTCTGGGGGTGCACTAAAGAAAGCTGTACCCCTCTGACCAAGCTTCTAGTGCCTCTCCGCTACTGTAGAAAATGCCTTGCTAAGGGAGGCCCCTGTATCTGCACATGGTGTAGAATAGTGTAGGCGGAATGGAATTTCCCATTTGTTTGCTCTGCTGAAACTTATTCTCCCTAATGCCATGAATTATTTATACACAAGACAAAAGAGACAATAAATTGGAGGCTATGATTAACATGAGTTATTTTATGAGCAAGGAAGATCTATTGCCCCAAGGTTGCAGCTGATGCATGCAGCTCAGCTTCTCCCCACCCCAACACACCCACCCACCCGCCCTTGCCACTGCCTCTACAAGAAGCCCACTGTGCAATTGCAAACTTGGATCTGGTCACATTCATGAAGGGTTGGACACAAAGATGGGAAAGATTGTTTCTAGACTCTTTCTGCCATTCTATTCATAGATTGAAGGTGAACTGCCGAGCTATTATTATTGTTGTTGTTGTTGTTGCATTGTATTTATAACCCACCTTTTTTCTCCTGTAAAAAACCCAAGGTAGCTCCATTTCATCCTTACAACAACAACCCTGTGAGGTAGGTTAGGCTGAGAGTGAGTGACTAGCCCAAAGTCACCCAGTGAGCTTCATGATCAAGTGGGAACTAGAACCCCCCCGCCCCCGGGGATCTCCCAGTTCCCCAGTCCAACATTCTAACCACCAGACCACACTGGCTGTCCCTCATTGAATCCAAAAGGTGATAGGACAAGCGACCCAATAGAAAGGGGCTATGAGGGTATTAACCGTTTTGTGCTGTAAGAGGAGGCAGGTTAAGTAAATGCTTCCAAAAAATTAATGAACTTATTAAATTCTAATTCTTACAACCAAGTCCGCTAACTTGAGACTTCAGTGCTTAAACATTTGCTCTTTATTCAGCATTCATGGTTTGCATGTTACCCCAAAGACACATGTCATAGCTAAATTAGATATCTGGAGCTCTTTGCCCCATTTGGATACAGAGTTAGAGACTTGCTCTATGCAAAACACATCAGGGGACAAAAGTGAAACCTCCTCCTCCCTGAGGTTACTCTGCTGCACTCTGCAGCTTTGTGAGCAACACTCAGTCTCCTTTTCAAGCCCAGCCCAGTATCAGAGCCAAGCTGGAGATTAATTGTTCAACAGCAATGAAGGATAATGAGGTAAGGTAGGGGAGTGAAAAATGTTGTATTCCCCCTTCCCAGATATTTCTGCTCCCTTTTAGTGCAAAGATTACACCCTAAGTGGGGGAATAGTCTATCGATGGTGCAAATACAGGCTTAACAGGCATGCAATAGCCCTGCACATCTAGTCTGACCTTCAAAGGCATGCAGTCAGGAGATGGTGTGTGTGTGTGTTGTTGAATGGCCAAATAACAGAAAATACAACACCAAAGAAGAAGGCAAATAGAGACACTGATCTGCATAAAATATGCTTATGCTAGCGTATGTGTATATACACAAATTCAGAAATAAGTGTACTTATTTAAATAGAAATACAGTGCACTTCACCATAGCCTGCTCAGCCCTGCTGTCCAGGTGCTGTTGATAAGCAACATCAAGGGCCCTGCATGTTCTTCCAGTGATTCTTTATACTGAATCAGGACTGGACATACCTTTGAAACAGAAGCTAATTCTATAGCAGGCATTGAAATAAAAGCCTGTCACTTGGCCACCTCTTAGGCTGTGTGTGTGTACAGTGACATCCTATTCCCTTGCAAATAGAGTACAATATTCTAAGCCTTTGGGCTGATCCAAATGAGTAGGACTGCCAAAAACATCTATGGCACCTTAAACATGTACAGATAATTGGAAACTCAACATGGCACACTGACTAAGGAAAAGGGGGGGAATTTACTATAGGCCATAACTGCCCATGTCCTCAGACTATAAACTTGCATCATTACTGGGGAATAACCCCTGTGAATCATGGCATTACCCTTGATTCCAGAGTTATGGGAGAAGGAGAAAAATGTTTCCTTCTCTACTTTCTTCACACCATGCATTACATTAACTACTCTATCATGTCTCCCTTTACTTGCCTTTTTTCCCTAAGTTAACAGTCCCAGTTGTTAATGCCAATCCTCACAGGGGAGCTGCTCCAGCCCCCTGAGCATTTTGTTGCCCTTCTCTATACCTTTTTGAAATCAAAAGTGGTATTTTTCAGAACTGAAAACGATATCCTAAGTGCACTCATACCACAGATTTGTATAAAGGGAATAAGATCTTGGAAGCACTATTTTCTATTCCATTCCTAATCATACCTAGCATGGAGTCTGCCTTTTTCACTGCAGCTGAGCATTGGACTGACATTTTCATCAAGCTATCCTCTACTACCCCAAGATCCATTTTTTGCTCAGATCCCATATACTTGAAGCTGGGATTACCAAAGTTCCCAAGTTTCTCTCTAGATTCCAGCACTGGAAGTATCTTCAGGCTGGATAAGGAAAGTTGCTGCTACAAAGGGTTTTACTAAGGTTTATGACTCCAGTCTCATGAACATGAAAATAAAGCCCATTGAAATTAGTACAGTTTACTTTGCAGTAAACATGTTTAGGATCACACAGTGACTCGTTCACATGACACAGGCCACCTTGCACTGTTTCCATAGAACACAGATTTTTGCCTGAACTTACCTGGGCAGGGCAGTTTTCCTGCTCACCACTCTGTTCTCCTAGGCTTGCCATACATCACAGCAGCACCCTTGTGCAAAATCCCTGTCTTTTTCTATTCTTGTCTATGGACATAGAAACTTCTTCCAATTGGTCCACAGCAGACCTAAATCTGGTTCTCCTCTTCCCCATCCCAAGTATAACTGCATGTCTGCAGTGCTTCTGAGCTGCTCCAGTCTGCACAGAGATTTTAATTAAATGAAAATAAACAGTTTTGCTGAAATCCCCCCATTTCCCTCCATGTATGTTCACCTCTTCTCCCAGCTTCCAAAAGTAATCAGGGAGGTGAACACATCATTCAACTAATGGGAATAAAGTGGACAACGACACATCTGTTGCTAAGGCACTGAGGCCAGTAGAGATTGATGGCTAGAAGCAACCACTTCAGCAGCCATTCTTGTGAGTCTGGATGACACAACAGATCCATAAAGGTAAGATTTCACCATGGCTTCTTGTGTCATGCAAACCTTTCCAGTAAGTTTGATATAATCCTGATGGTTGCCCAGCAATCCCCCTACCTGTACAGAGATAGCCTGGTTTCAGTAAGGTATGCCCTGGGAATCTCTAAATTGGATTACTGCAAAGAAGCTGCAGCTTTGGCAAAATTTGGCATAAAGAGTAATAACCAGAAGATTAGAAGGTTGGAACATATGATCAATTGTGGTCTGCTTACATCAGCTGTCTATATGCTTCTGAGCCAAATTCAAGGTTTTAATCTGTAAAGCTGTGTGAGGTTTGAGATCATAATACCTGAGAAAGCACCTTTCCCAGCTGCAATCTACCTGGACCCTAGGATCAACATCTGAAGCTTTCTTTTGAGTGCCACCCCCAAGAGGTGCCCACAGGATGGTGACAAAGATGAAGGCTATCTCAGTGCTGTTTCCTCCTTCCACAACTATAGAAAGAACTCCCCACTGAGTCTTGCCTAGTTCCAACCCTGTTTTAGTTTTGGTACCAGGTTAGCACAGCCCTTTAGCCGAGGTATTTAAAGACATCATTTAATAGCTTGATTGGGCCACTCCAGCTATATTATTTACTTTGTATATAGATGTGTATATGCTTAAAGGGTTATGCAAATAATTATAAAAAGAATGCAAATATGTAACAAAGTATTAATGGAGGGTGAGAGACTTAAGCATTGGAGATCTTAGTTTATTTCCAAAGTTCATCCTAGAGCATAGTGCTGAAAGACCTAAAGAAAGTTATTCTCCACTTCAGTTCCCTAGAAAGAGGAATTATCTATTTCCTGACATGCTCAGTCATTAAAATATTTCTTCAATATGTGATTTGTGTGATATTTCAATGGTATTTGGCAGCAACTAACATTTGGCTGTAGCCAATTAGGTTGTTCGAGGTAAACTGCAATGAGGTTGTCTATGGACTAGAAGTCAACAGAAGGTATAGTCATGGATTTACCAGGGAAAACCTGCCTATGGAATAAGAGCTGCAGAGACAAGTTGTCATGAGGGGGGAAAAAACTTGGCAAGTATAGGCATCTCATTCGCTGGGGTGAGAAGAAGACTTTGTTTCAATAACAGGAAATGAGGGGAGGGGGTTAAATACCAACTCCCTTCCTATTGGAAAAATGCTGCATGTGAGTGGGAGACGGAAAGATGGCCATATACCAAGTGAAACCAACTTGTATCCCAAGCCCTCTTCATTCCACAGGGGCATTTCAATGTCAGCAAAGTGCCTGGATTCCCAGAGCATCCACGTCCTGAATTCTGGAGTCAAGGGGAAGTAGCAAAGAGAAATTAATCTCCATACATTAGCCATCTAAAAGCAATGGCATCCAAGGATTCAAAGGGCCACTGAACTGCTTGCAAACCCCACAATGTATACTAGAAACAGCTGGAGCATGTTGTGGCTCTTGTAACAAAACAGCAGTTACATTTCCAACTAGAGATGTTATTGCTGATTCCAACAGTCACTTTTAGAATATTATTGTTGCTATTGTGATTTTTGCGATTCTAAATATTATTATTTTATTCAAGTAGCAAATGAATAAAACCTACAAACGTTGTTCCTTGAAAAATATTTTAGTTTGTGTTCTCCCTGCTTTGAGAAGTTGTAATTGATCAGTAGCAGCTGCAGTTAATTCTTTCTTTCATCTCTATGGAAGTGTTTAGACTATATATATATATATATATATATATATAGAGAGAGAGAGAGAGAGAGAGAGAGAGAGAGAGAGTAGAGAGAGAGAGAGAGAACAAACGAACACATTTGTTCTTACATTGGCTTCATAAACATTAAAGTGGAGAGGAAATCCTAAGGTTTTGATCTAACACTCATATAATTAAGGGTCCAAATCCTGTGCTGTAATTTGCTATTTAAGGGGTTTATGGTTTAGTGGAAGCCTCACTACATGAAATATGCTGCCGGCTGGCATGGCTGCTATGCCAGCAGAACCACCAGCAGCTGAGCTGTCTGCTGCCAAAGCCTTTCCTCCAGCAAAGGTATGCCTGTAGAATACCCAAAACGAGGTAGAGAAATGGGCAGGATTAGAGTGACAGGAAGAAAGTACTCACTTGCCCTCTAAACCACAGCCATACCCTTATCAACATCAGACCTAGCACAGGTATTTCCCTTCCATGGACTTAAATAATGGACAGGAGATTAAAAACAGCCACCCAGGTATCCACAGACTCAGGTTACAGGATGCCAGATTCTGGCTGAACATCAGGAACAACTTGCTGGCAGAGCAATATGACAATGGAACCAAATGCCTAGGAAGGTTCTCCCACACCTGGAAGCCTTCAGGATGCAGCTGGACAGCTACCTGTTGGGGATGCTTTAACCTGGAATCTTGTATTGAGCAGGGCATTAGACCCAATGGCCTTACTGGCCTCTTCCAACTCTACTGTTCTATTATTCTATAACAACTTTCCCATCCATGTTGCCATAACAGGGCCTACATTATTGTTCAATAATGAGTAACATCACACTGCCACGTAAGACCACAAATCATAGGATCAACAGCCTAAACTACCATCTAGGCCCAGATCTAATGTGAGTGCTGCTGCCTACCTTAAATCAGTGCTTCAGATTCACTGATTCTTCCCAGTTCCCCACTTCCATGCAGGTGAGAAGAGAGGGGTACTCAGCCACCATGTCCAGAGCACCACAAAGGAATGAAAATCACCCACCCACCCAATCACACATTCCTCAACTGACTCCTATGGATTGTATATAGTCTCTTTCACTCTTTATAGCATGAATTTGATTGTCACCAATCACCCAGTAGATTAAGAATGCTTTAAGTAGATAATGAAACTGATTAAGAATGGACAAAATAATGATGCATTTTAGGGAACAGAAGCAGCTTTATCCCAGGTCAGGCTATATCTCCATCCAACCATGTCTCACCTGATCTAACTGGGAGTAGCCTTTCGGGGTCTTATGTCACCTTTTGCCTCACCAATTTTAACTAGAAATAGATTGAATCCAAGATTTTCTGCCTAAAAGCATGTGCTGAACCACTGAGCTAAAGTCCCTCTTCTGCCACTGCCTCATGATGAAGACAGTGATGATTACCTTAAATAGGTAGTCTGTGTTTGAATGCAGAAAAGAAAGAAATGCTCAGTTAATAAGAAAGGGCATTCATGGCAAAGGTGACTGAACTAGGAATGGAAATGTCTTTTCATAGAAGGATGAAGGAAATTAGAGAGGCCATGCTGGCTGGGGCATGTTGGGAGCTGTAGGATTTTTTATTGTCTAAACCTGCATAGGATTGCACCTTCAGCTACAGAATCTAAGACATCTTAGTACAGGTTAGATAGAAGGCCAGTTTTTCAGTGCTGAAGACTGTGATCAAAAGTAACTCTTAACATATATAACGTTGTTTTCATAACAAGTCCCAGTGCTACCTCCCTTGCTCTTGTGCTTTTCACATGTTTGGGTTGTTAAAGATACCAGCTCACTGATATGTATCCTTTGCAGATTGATAAACCAACAAATTATCTCTCTCTTCTTTAGATTCCCTGGCAGTGCAGCTGGTCTATCAGGATCCATTGCTATGGAACGGTGTTTACAACCTGCTGATGGCCTCCATACATTTTAGACCACAGCTCTCAATTTGTGACCAGTGTACCTGCTGGAAGGGATTTTTAAATCTTTCCATTCTTTTATCTTTTGCAGCTGGTTTTATTATGATTTTACTTTGTATAGCTTTGTTTTCAACTATTAGTGACTGTCCTTATGTTGGTATTATAATGTGCCATTCAATCATTATCTTGTATATTATGTTTCCAACCTGAATGAGTTTGTAATCTAACATTTAAAACCAGCCATTCCCCACTTGGAAAAGAGAGCAGACTGAATAAATCTGCCATGCATATACTCATCTCTGGCAAAGATCCCCTTAATCTGGAGCTGCTGTTACACATGTACACACTGTTCATATGTACATGTGAACAAGGACACACAACAATATTTCAGAATCAAGGACTCCAGAAATTGCCAAGTAGAGTTCACCACTGTAAGAGAGATAGCAACCTCTACAGAATGTAGGCCCAGAGAATATAGATTTCTTTTCTATCTCTAAATGTTACTAATCCTGTAACCTCAGGCTTCCATGGCCGACCCAGGAGGGGATTAGGAGCTGTAGACAGCAGGGCAGTTACTCATCTCCTTAATTCTCTGTTTGCTTTGCTTATCCAGCCCATCTCCTTCCAAGCCCATTAAGGGACCCTGCCATCCCACTAATAGCAAAATAAGTTAACCCTTCTCCTGTCCTTGTAGAGTACACACCTGTAGATAGTTTGGGATGAGTTGCTCCAACAGCAGCAGGGCATGCTAATACAAACTAGACACAAATGATGGGTGAGTGGGGTGGAAGATTGGTACTGCTTTGGTTAGCTAATGCCCTGGAATGTATTAAGTGGTGCCTGATGAATCTCTGACTCCTGTACTCGGAAATCACTTTTAATACCATCACAAAGCCTTTAAGGTCCTTGCAAGATTGCACCCTGTCCCCACGCTTCACCAAGTTTACAATTGGCAGGTTGTTACATTTTGAGGCTTCCACTCAACCTTTTCCAGGTACAGTAGAAGATTTTAATGTTAGCATGCATGGCAGTTGGGAAACTTGGATCTGTTCCATTGTTTGCCCATATCCTACATGCTTGCTGCTGACATGCTCTAACTTTTCCTACATTATGTGTTTGCTTCTAAAACTAAATTCTTCTAAGCAGGCATGCATGCTGCAGTTCATAGCAAATGGTAATTTAGTGGCTCTAGGCAACAAATGTGGACATGCAAGTGGCTGTATATTCCAAAATAAGTACAAGCTTGTATATCAACAAGCCACAAGGTGTCCAAGAAACAGGGTGTTGATAAAAATTAGAGTAAGTTCATTTGAGCAGCAAACACAGATGTCAAGATGCTTCCAGCAGAATTGTGTCACAATATCAGAAAAGTCTAACAGGAATTATCATATCTGCTTTGTTCAAAGCCCGCTTGATGTTGACAGAGTTCAGGCTTAGAGAAAAACTGCATTTGTTATTAGTTATATGTAATTACATAATTGCATGACCTTAGTATATGCACCTGATTAACCATATGAGGCAGAACATTGGTTAGCCTATAATTTGTCAATAGGAGATGGTGCTTGGGAGATTGCTCAAAATTTCTATATTTGAATAAATATGGTTGTTGTTGTTTGCCTCTGCCTGATGCTCTACTTGTACATAAAGCAGCTATTATTAAAAACTCCATGTATATCCAGTTCTTTTTCATTCAAAGTAACCTAATCCCGGCAGTGTTGCTCTTAGAACTTTTGACCACCCAGGGAAGTCAGGAACATGAAATAATAGGAATTTATATCTGATGTGGAACTAGTACAAATAGGGTTCAAGGTGAATAGAAACACTAAACTGTAAAATAAATACTCAGAGCATAAATGCAGATCAGTTTAAAACACTAAAAAGGCAGAAATAAACTAACACTCCTAATAAAAATTATCTCACCATATGACTTAAAAATCCAAAGCCTGCCTGAATAAAATTAACTTTTGTACCATAGCACCACTAAGATTGCTTCTTTCCCAGCTCCAGAACTGGCTCTAGAACTATAACAGCTATAGGACAGGCAGAAATTCAGCAAACACAGCTGTGTCAGACATGGAGATGTAGTTACAGCAGTACCTGTTGAGCTTTTGGTTTGCTATGAAGCTGTTCTAAAGGGCCAAGGGTTCTGTCAGGAAGCTTGGTGGCAAGCAACCTTAGATGGCCTTGGCAACACACTGCCACTTTCCATCTGTGTAAGCCTACCCAAAGCAGCCCTCATTCTGGTATCAGATGAATGGTCCAGGGACAGATCAGTGTGTTTGCTCAGCCACTCTCTCTTCCTGGGACTCCCTTTCCCCTGCCTTCCTGTGATCAGCTCCCTGGTGGCTTCTTTTATCAGCAGCTGAAATCCTTGTTTTCTTTGTTGCTTGTACTAGTAGCTCTATCAGCATTAACCCCTGACCTCAGAATGTAGCTTTTTCCCCACTTCTTCCCACAATTATGTTTACCAAGCATTTCCCTGCTCTTCAATGAGAAAGATTACCTTGTGAGTTAGGTTCATTCCTTCCCTGGCTGAGCTGACATATGCAAGGGCCATCAGAACCTCCTGAAAAGCTGTTTAAGACTGAATGAATATTCACAGTAAAGTTCGAATTTGTGATGGACATTAAAATTTGGGTAAGCCCTAAGGAAGCCACATGTGAGGGACAGAACTGCTGTGCATGACAAGCAGCAAGTAAGTTGCTTTCTCTGATTCTGTATGTCCATCAAACTAGTGACTCTTTTCACAAGCATTTGCAAAACAAAAAGCTAAATAGTCATTATCATGAAACATAAGAAAACACACATTTAAATAGGTTGCTGCTATCATTTGGGCGAACCTCTTGATGTCACATACATTTACAGGACTTACGCTGGGTAATTATTGTATGTATCAACTGAATGTAAGTAATGTGCATCTGATCTATACTTTTTCTATACCAAGGATAAGGTAGGATTCTAGCTATACTATATTCACACATGATTATGACATGCAATTTTACAATTCTCATGAAAGATATTTCCTTAACAAAAATGGGGAGGACCTAAGAAGATGATGAAAACAAGCCATGGCCACGAAAACACAAATGTACAGTAAGGTGTGTGTGTAGATTGTTGTGTTGCCCGACCACAGTATCTCTCATATGTCAGACATTACTTGGCATTATGAGGACTGCTCACAGGAGAAAAGTAATAGAAGAGATCTCAGTGAGTGCAGATACAGGAAAAAAAAAACATTTTAAAATGGATGTTTTATGCTTTTAACATGAGTCCTGACATCCTGCTCAGAACAGAAAAATGCAAAGCATGTATCATACATTCTACAGGTCTTCAAACAAAGCTTTTCCCCCTCTTCCTTTTTTTGTGGGGGAAAGGGGTAGCTCCTTCTTGGATGCTTTTGCATAAGTGCTAGAAAGTTGACATTTTCTAAAATCAATGAACAGAAGTGCTACATTGTACCAGGAGAGACTATCCAGGTTAGTATTATCTACTCAGACTGGCAGCAATTCTCCTGGATCTCAGGCAGGGTCTGCTGCCTTACATTTCTTAAACTGGAGATTCCAGCTACTGAATCTGTAATATTCACATTGAAAGCACATATTCTTGCAAAAATATGAGATCAGTGCTCTCATGGTACTGCAATGATAACAGAAGCAAAATATCATAATGCTATATTGTTAATTATCTCTCTGACATGCCCTCCCATACACACATATATCACTGGCAAGATGATGCTTGGGTGAATTACATACCATCAAATACTAGAGTAAGGTTGACAAGTCAGAGATATCTTAAAGTTTGACTCATACACAAAAAAAGAAAACACTTTAAGGACAAACAAGTATATTACATAGCAAACTTTCATGGGCAAGAGCCTACTTTGTCAGATACATGAAATAGTTCAGAACTTGCAAGATCTCCCAGCGACTCCATCTTTTACTTCTCTTAATGACCTAGTCCATATGAGCTCCTTCTATTCACTTTATTATTGGCTCAGTTAACATCTTCCTCTCTAATAACCTTATCCAACACAATAAAAAAGAAATACCCACTGGTCCTTTAAAGCAGGGGGGTGGGCAGGCAGATACAAGGTAAATAATGTTACTTCTGCTTTGGATAACCCACCAAACATTTCTAAGATAGATTGAGAGAAGGGCAGAAATTAATCAGCAAATGTGTTGGCAACAGTCTGCTCCAAAATACACTGGAGCATATCCAAACAGTATGTATTTGGCACTTTGAGATGGAGCGTGCCTGGCCTCAACATTCCACAGCAGCCCTTGGCTTTGGAGGATGGAGGAGTTAGCATACTATGAAGCACAAGTGTGGAAAAACAGGTGTTTGATGAGTTGCAGAGCAGTTAAGAAGAAAAGTTCAGCTATTAATCTGAGCCTGAACTTCACTGATGGATGGGAAGGAGTGGTAAACTTCTCCTCTGTTGTTTGGCTGCACTGCATCTCTGTGCCATCATTAGCATATTGTTATGATAATTTGACCTGAACTGAGAATCCAGAGATGAGAAGGCATTTCCTGTATTTCTGTAGACCTGGATAAACCTGGATACTGCCCTTATGTTCTTTAAGCCTTGGAGTATATCTTCTCAAGATCACTTCCTTTGAGTTAGTTAGTCAGACACATAGAACTACGCTGTCATATTTAACCATATGACCAAGTTTTTAAAAAATCAGTAATTTGTGTTACTGATCGAGGCTGCAAAATTACTATGGTTATCCCAGATTTTAAGGGTTTTTTTAAATACTGCCCTGTCTCATACATAATAAAATGAAAGCCACAGAGCAGTTACAACACATAAGCACCCTCTAGTGGTAGTGAGTACATCACATATAATTATAACTTTGCCCCCCTCTAGCAGTAGTTTGTGGCAGAAGAGACCTTGGACAGGTAGTATTGCATCCTGCCCACAACAACCACGACAGCATCAAAAATAAGGATGGTCAGGCATGGGGCCCGTTAACAAGACCCCCCTCCCATTGCTTCTCCTTTTGCCAGCTTCTTCTTCACCCACCCCTTGTTCTGACCAGAAGTGGTGGTGGTGGTAAAAAGCAGACAGGGTAGACACTGCTGCCAACTTGCTCACTGGGTCCCTGTCTCTCAAACAAGCAAGTGGGAGCAATGGTGAAAGAGAAGAGGAGCAGCGATCGCAGCTGGTACCCCCAGGGTTTCAAATGCCAGAAGCCAGCATGTCCCCCCCTTCTTAAGGGTATGATTGCTGCCATCTTACTTAGGCCGCAATGGAACCATGATGTTTTCTTTGTCCCCTTTTGGAAACTGTTAGACATTTACAGAGGACAGTCCTCTATTTTAAGGGCTGTAAGAGGACTGTATGAATCATCAGAAGGAAGAGACAGGTTTTTAACAGCACCTGGGCAGCAAGGCTCCTGGGTCACATGGCCACAGTCTTTCACTCTTTGCTAAAATATACTCTATTTTTACTTAAGTTATTCTAATTATTTCTAAATAATAGAAAATAGAACATGCACATTTTATGCAAATAACTGCCTTCTTTTGTCTCCTCTTTTGGTGATTTAGAAGTGGCCACCCTTGAGCTAAAGAGGTTTATTAGACTTCACTGAGTGTAACCATCACAGATGCCTCACATAAGGTTGGCAGCAGTGCCTCATTTCCTTGGGCAGCTTCTGGGGTCTACAATTCCAGGCACATTTGTACTTCCTGTCCCCAGTGATGCTAGACCCTGGGGCCAAAGTCTATGGCTCCACAATCCAGAGGGACAAAGGACCACCCAAAGAGTGGCAACATCAGCACCTGGACTATCCTCTCCTCCAGTATCAATACAGCAGCAACACTTATAACCCTGGCCATGCTGCTGCTGTAGCTTCCTTCCACTCCTCCTGACATATCTTGCAATCCCAGCATTCTTCATATGAAAACCAAGCAGCCACCACAGGCCCTGACTTCAAGGCATCCCCTTGGAAGCTAAAGGTTGGAAGCTAAAGCTCAGAAGTGCCAGACAATGTCAGTGAAGGCTGGAGTCTAAAAAGTGTCTGCAGGACTTGTATCTGCCTGTGGCATTTGGCAGTAGGGTGGATCTCAACACACTGCCAGATGACTCCATTTTGTAAATGTACTATAGATACATAGCACTAGCTAGTTTACAGTGTTCTAGAATTTAGGAATCTTTGCAGAACTCCAACTGTTCAGGTTAGAAGCAAAGAGAACTGGACTGATCTGAAGGAAAACTGGGCAGATAGGAGGTAAAATGAGGCAGGAGAGAAGTTTTCATTGGAAGTCAGAATATCTAGGGTAAATTCATTGAAAGGATACTGTTTGGAAACTCTCTGGGTGGGAAATTAATGTACAAAGTGGAGATGGTGAACCTTTTTCATGCCAAATTAAGCTTTAAAGTTCTAAAAGTCTAGTGGTTCACAGGACTAAAGGCAATGGGGCGGAACCAAAAATGCAGAAATAGCAAATATTGGTATTTTAATTACAACTCACACTGCAATACTGGCTGGGAATGCTAAGAGAACACATCTGGAGTGCACAAGGTTGGGAAAGGCTGATCTACGTTTTGGATCCCCACACCGCCACCCCACCACACACATACCAGCTCTTGCTCTTTCTCAGCAGCAGAAGTGTATGTGGAGGGGGCACTGCAGTTGGATAGATTGTCACTAAGTTGACAAGCAGCCTTGGAATAAAAGGCTTCTTTTTAAAGTAACATGTGGTAAGTTAGACAACTTAGGACTTCTACTTATGGTCTTATTTATATGTGAAAAATGTTGTCTGAAAGCTCCTGAAATCATTCTGCTGATATATATCTGAAAGTTTTCATTCAAATGCTCATGGCAAATTAAGCCCTCTGTGACAACTGACCAAATGGCAGTCAACACTGACATGATATTTGCAGTATGCTTCAGGATTTTACTGTCTCACTCACAAGGAGCAATCTACATGTGTTAGATAAAGTCCCACATAATATTTCCCCAACTGTGTCCTGATATGGTAGGACACAGTCAGAAATGAATGCAAGATAATGACTTAGGCAAGGACATTATTATCTTATCATCATTATCAAGGATGTGTGGATTTTATTAAATTCATTCTGTGTTTCATGTGTTTTTGTTTTTACCAGAATTTAACTCAACTTGAACTTAGATGCAAGTAGAATGCAAAGGCACATTAGCTAATGTAGATTAGTGAACCCCTCTTCCAAAAAAAGTGAAAAACTGATCTACAAGTCAGCAGAATCCACATGTGTGAGAAAAAGTGGGTGCTCTGTGGAATAACTGAAATCCAAACTCATTTGAATCCATTGTGGATTTTTCCAACATCCAACTAGCGGGGAGATTCTGCAATACTCTTAGGCTTACCTAATCTAGGTATATGAGTAGCAGTTCTCACTATAGCTTAGTCTCACAGCTACCACCAAATCAATAGCCCTGCCTGAATCAGTATCACATGTCTCATTAATTATTTCTAATTCCTAGTTAACCTTTCTATTACCAGGCTTTGGCAATAAACCATTGTCCCTAGATTACTCACATATTTACACCAGATTAATCAATCTGGGATACCATGTTCTTGTAGCCACAATCACACAGATCAGACTTCACAGTGCATAGGTTAACAGGAGTGAGGAGAGAGAAACCCACCCTAGACTATTCTTCCACCACCCAGATTTGGGGAATTAAATGGACAGTTGAGGTGGTGAGGGAAAGCAGCACTAAACGATTCTGAAGATGCAACCTTTAGAGGAAAGCAAGCACTGAAGAAATATTGGGCCCTGAAGTCCATTCCCACCCCAGCTCCTGGGAAAATTTGTGAGTGTAAGTCAGCAATCCAATAAAATGGGAACTAAAATCTAAATAATGCAGAATTCTTTCCCTGGCAGACTGTGGAAGGCAGACAATCCAACCAGCCCCACCTAGACATCTCCAGCACTAGCAGATAAAATAGGTTGTGGAAATAATAGTCATTGTGAAAAGAATGAAAAAGGCCTGCATTTTGGTGAGTCCTGCCAGGTTAATACCACTGCCTATCTCCCTGACAGCTACAAGATTGATTACCAGCCTCAGCCCTCTTTATAACTTGATCAGGCGAATTAATCTCTGGCTGTGGGCCCATCTGATGCCTGGCATCGCAAATTTAATTTGGAGGTGTAGCAGCTCTTTTACTTCCCCCCCTTCCCTTCACCCCCACCCTTCTTCTGCTGTGCATGTAGCAAGTGTAGTGTTGCCGTAACAACAAGGCCTAGAGATGGCTTCTAACTTGAGGCCTGAGCTGTCAAAGCTTCAGCTGTCCCAGGGGAGGTGTTTCATCAGGTACGCAGAGAAAAAGAGGCTTAACCGACACTAAGTAAGACATATTAATGTACTAAAGACTTAATGAAGTTTGGAAAGGTGGGGGTACAGAGGGGAAAGTGCTTACTTTATTAGTTTATGGCCGATTAATGGGAATGGTCATTACAGTGATGGAGATAGATTACTCCCATCAAAGTGCTCATGCCATTCCCATTCAAATAGTGGGGTTGCCTGATGCTAAGGCTTCCTCTTGGTCTGCCTGCCTCTGAGATTTATACCCTCTGAGTATTCATAAAGGGGGCACACACAAGGGAGGCAAGGACTGTGGAGGGATGATGGTGGTGGTAGTTTATAAGGCTCCTTATAGACAAAACTGTGGGTGATGAACACATCTCAGATTCAGTGGAATGAGTGCTTTTCATAAAAATGTAGCTAATAAGTCGGAAATGGACAGTAAGAAGGAATGAAATGCTTGAACAGGAGGGGAGTTTATAGTGCAAAGTGACCATTAAGATTAAAATGTGCATGGAAATGGAATTCGTAACAATAAAGGTTACTGATCACAGGCAAGTGTTCATGGCTATTCTGGATAGCTTGCTCAGTCTCCCAATGCTCAAGGTCAGGGGTGAACTCTGGGGACAAAGAGGCACTGGACCTGGTAAAATGGGGTGGAACCTGCAGCAGTTAATGAGCTAGCAGACATTAGATCATATTAAGGTTGTTGCCAAATGCAGCACTCCAAAACACCCCAAAAGTAGATGGCCAGAGGAGGGCCCCAAGAATAGTTGGCCAGAGGGAGGCCACATAGTAAAAACATCACAGTTATGCTGTCCCAGAAGGGAGGGAGGGATAAGAACAAAATGAATTCTGTGTAACCCACAGCTAACAAGCTAGCATGACCTCGAATACAGTAATCAAACGGACAGTGGAAACTGGTTATAGCTACCATGAAAGTTGCAGATGTGCAGGGAGTAAGAACATGGTAAGCCTGTGTGAATCTCAAGGAGATAAGAAATAGATATGGGAAATGTCTGGTCCTTGACAGAAGAAAAGACTCTTACTCTTTGAAGCTGACAGCAGTGGGGTGTGTGGCTACATTGATGTATTGATGCATTAGATGTGTATTAGGTGACCTAATTGCTTACCTAGGATATAAGATGCATGAACCGGGGTACAACTTTTCAGACACTGCTTTGGGCTGAACATCCCCTTTCGTTTCCCTTTATTCTATAGTGCACTAGAATAAAGCTGGTTTTGGCTCTAAGACTCATCTCAGGCTCCTTTTGACTCGGGTCTGGGGTCCACCCGGGTTTGCCCTAGCTGTTGACTGGCTGAGTTTGGTAACAGGGTGATAAAAGAGATCCTCATCTACCACTAGGGTGGCCACTTAGAAATCACTAAACAGAGGAAATTCACTCAAAAGAAAAAAAAAGACAAAAAAGAGGATACCAATTTATCATACATCTGCATGCATTAATTTGTATGTATTAGGGATGTCAGAAAAACTGCCTTGAATTCGAATGGGTTGAGATTTATATGAATCTAGTCTGCAGTTTTAGACCTTTGACTTATGGACTGGTTTTTAAGCTTAGAGAGGATTTGTGTAAATCAGTACACCTGTTCATTTGCACACATGGAACAAAATTTTCATACATCCCTGAAAATGAAAACTACTTCACAATCTATAAAACATAGAAGGAACCAAGTTTAAAAATTTGTCAATCCCTTATGTGTAAATGTACAAATAATTGTTACAATTTAAACAGAAGTATGATATAACACGTCATAGTGGCAAAAACCATGACAAGGCAACCTGTGACCTGCTCAGTATACTGTCCAGGTCCCATTGATGGTAACTTCAAGGCCACTGCTCCCTCTTCTTACTTTTTAAAATTTTTAAACCGGACATGGACGAATCAGCCCTCTAAACAGAAGATGCCTTCAGATAATGGACTGTCCTCTCTAAGGTAGGACACATGGCTACCCTATCTCTCACTCTCTAGCAAGAAAGAAACAACACATGGGACAATGTCAAAAAAAACTGAACAGTATTTTGGATGAAGAAGATACTGAAACAGACATGTGTGAAGTTGGCAGCCAGTCCCTCCAATAGGCTCTTGTACTTTGGATAGGGGCCCAAAGGACAACGTGGTAGCAGGTACAGTGTCCTTTATGGCACCAGCTCTGTTGCCTAGCTGTCTATTATGTGATAGAGAAGTAAGTGGTACCACTGTGTACTCAGTCATGCTCATGCATTAACCTTCCCCACCATGGGGGATAGAGTGAAGGAAATTGCAGTGACTTCCTCCTTGCAGAATGTACTGAAACAGATTGACTGGGTTCAGGCAACATGATGAGTATGGCTTGAGTAAGGATAGAATCTGGGTTGTCATTTAACCACAGGTAGTTGTCTTATGTTGTCTGAGCCCAGCCTTGCTAACAAACCATGGTTTGAAGAGAACCCATGGTTTGTTGTTGAGTTATGAACTGTAGATTGTTCGTGATTAACATACCATGTTTTCATGACTGGATTTTGTCAACACAATAACCCAAGTTTCAACCTACATTTAACTCCTGACTGCAAGTTATTGTGTTGTCTGAACCCAACTGGTGTGTATAGATGCTATTTACTCTGCTGCATGCATCCAGGCTATGATTTTGCACAATAAATGTGCTCATGAGTATTTGACCACCAGTGGCAACGGTTAGAGTGGAGTGCCTGTCTGGCCTTTGCCAAAAGAGAGTTCATCTGCATGTGGGGATAAAACCTATTGCCTGGATGCACTCTATGTGGGACTACCTTTGAAAACAGTCTGGACATTATAACTAATACAGAACAGGGCATCACAGCTACACAAGGACTGGCCATTGAGAACCCATTGCACTGGTCCTCTGTCAGCTTCCTTGGCTCCCTGTTCCAGTCCAGGCCCAATTCAAAGGGTTGTCTTTGACGTATAAAGCCCTAAATGGCTTGGGACCAGGGTACCTGAGGGAACAGCTCTCTCCATATATGCCTACCCACCCACTTAGATCTTCTCCTGAGGTCCTCCTCTGAATGCCTCCTCTCAGTGAGGTTAAGGGGAAAGGGCTAGAAGGGAGGCTTTCTTTTTAGTGGCACCCAGACTGTAGAAGTCACTTCCCAGGGACATATGGCTAGCACTGACCTTACTTTCTTTTAAGCACCAGGTTAAAACTTTTTGTTCCAGCAAGCAATTGGTTAATTTAAATTGTACTTTATTGATGATTACCTACTTAATTTTTGATGGTTTTAATTTATTTTGTTGTATTTGGTTATTTCTTGTATATTGTTCTTGTATAATTTTTATTATGTTGGGATACATTTTAATGTTTTAATTTTATTGCTTTTATTTATTCTATCAATTGCATTTTATGTGCTGTTTCAGAATCTGTAAGCCATACTGACAACCCTCAGGTTAAGGGGTGACGTGGAAGTAAAATGAAATAAATAAATACCTTCCCTATATACTGCTCTCTGGAAAGGAGTGTTAAACTAGTATAGTCCCGACAAGACACAATATTTATGTATGGTGAGTTGGGATGGGAGAGACATGGAAGATAGTTGCAGTAGTTGCACATTGTCCCTTATACAAGTCTAGAGTGCAGCTGCTCTGGGAATATTGTGTTGCTGTTCTGATCACCTAAAAGAAAAATGGTAGAAATAGAAAAGGTGCAGCAGCAAGAGCAACTCAAATGATCTAGAGGCTGCATGTGAAGAAAGGTTACAACCTCAGGGACAGTTTTGCTTAGAAAAAAGGTGAGTAAATTAAGATATTATAGAGGTGTACAAAGAGGTGCAGGCTAAATTGTACTCACCCTTCATGAGTCTTACATATTAGTACTGTGTTTGGCTGCTGAGCGCCGTCATACTGTGTGCTGTGTCATGGCAACATGTATGAGATAATTACCACCATAGGAGCTGCTACTTTTGAATTTACCGTTCCCACCTTCCCCAGTTCTATGGCTAATGTAAAATTGTGTCATTGATAGCAAAGTTATGGATTGCAGAAGTGTAGGATAACTTACCACAACCCTATCCTATTTTTGCCAGTGGAGTGGAGTATTCCATCATTATAGCAGTGTTTTAGCCAAATCCCACATTCTCTTAGCCAGCAGATTTCTAATACAGGATTGTGCCCTAAACTTAATATATTTTCTCTTCAGTCCCTTCTACTCCTGCAGAGAAAACAGCATTCTTTTCATTTTGTTGTGTGAAAAACCCTTAATGAAAAGTACTGAATTAAGTATAATTGCAATTACTATTTCTTGACTAGTTTTGGTACATTAAATCTTTATTGCCCAGGTCAACTTTCATTATTATTTGAACATGTTCCAAATGTAGACAAAGGAGGAAAACCTGCAGTGTAATAATCCTTTACATTGTATTTATGTATTATTTAATATTACTTAAACTATATAAGGCACAAATATAAAAACAAACATTTGCACTAAAACAACACTCTCTCTCTGGCTCTCTCTCTCTCTCTGATACACACACACACAATACATATACAGGCATTCGCATTACTCTAACTTGTAGAGAGTAACAAAGACAGTGATGGAGTGAGCAAAGTTTGCATACTTGTCCCCACTCTCTCTCATTGGATGAATGTTGAATGCCGAATAGCACTTTAGACTTTATGAAATCAATAAAGGGAGGACAGGCTTCTTTTTTTTTGTTTGGAAGTCTGTTTGTTTGTTTGTTTTTAACCAATTCTCATGTGTCTATGTAAGGTTAATTTTGCTTATTGCTTCATTACCAAAGGCTTATGACTTCACTGTTTACTTCAACCAGAATTTTTGCTGCACCCAGGAAATTCTAGACTATTTCATAATGGGTTTACAATGGTTCCATCTAGCTATCTCAGCCATATAATCAGTGAGGCACTGTGCATCCAACCTTCAAACCATTCATAAATAAAGCCTTTTCTAGTGAGTTTGATTATGAAACATGCCCACCAAATACCAGTATTTAGTGGCTTACAAAACCAGCATTTATCATTTGCATTCTTACTAATAAAACATTCATGGTTTTTAATTATATTAATTTACAGAGAATTAATGTAAGCAACAACTAGTCCTGGCATTTCTGCTAAATACCTCTGGAAATTGATATCTGTAACATTTCATCCCATTGGCCCTTGAAGTTGCATTCAGTGTTATTTCTAGCTACTTTCATGACAAACATGCATATGTTCTTGCAAATGTTAAGAGATGATCACTCCTGGAGGGTTTTACCCTTATAGGATGAAAGGCAACTCTAACTGATTTAAAACTTAAAAAAAAGGGGGGGAGTGTTTTCACTCATGGAAATTCACAATTAGGGAATCTCAGGATTATATTTATCTGTTACAAAAATTAAGTTAAAAATATTGCAGCCAAGCTTTGTATATTTGTGAGCATTTCTACAGGATAAAACTGGTTTCAGAAGTTTGTTCTGTGCCCTGTCTGATAAGTTCCATTGCTGACATAGCCCCTTAGAATCCACTTTGACTTACAGCCTTTTGTCAATCACTGCGTGATTTATATCTTTCCTAATGAACTGATTGGAATTAGATTAGCTGTGTGCACCCATGTGCTCAGACCTGGCTTGATTAAATTCCCATCTGTTCATTTCTAACACTTGAAGAGTTTATTATGACTAGTGATTTGAAGCTCCGTGCATGTGTGGGAAGGGAACGGTATAATAGAGTCTGTTATTAATACATTCAACATATTAATGTCTCTTAAGGGTAATACATTTTTTAATTTGTGAAAGCAAATATTGTGCTAACTAGTTCTCAGGTTTGTTTAAAACTGAGACTGCTGCCCCCATCTGTCACCCCTGAGAATTTCAGGCCACATTTTTCATTCAGGACAACATTGTTCAAAATGTCATTGAAGTTTTGCCTTTTTAGGGAAAGTCACTGAGAAATTGGCTTGTGGAGTGTCTCAGTAGATCAAAGCATAAAGGAAGGGACCAAAGAAGTTTTCAGCTTGTGTCATATTCACCGCAGAATAGATTTCTCAGAACTACACAACTTAATGGGCTTTCCATTCTTGCAGAACTTTTGTGACATCTCTCTTTTTTTTAAGGCTCATTTATGATAGGTGCTCAAGTGACTGCAGAGGCACTTAGTATGTTTGGATGTCTGATTGTGTCACAAAATTTTAAAGTAGTCTTAAGAAACATCTCCAGTTGTAACATGAGTACTTTGAAAATACATTCAGTATTACTGAGGTGGAGTAAAACTGAGCAACCCTGGTTGGGTAGAAATAAAGCATTACAGTGATATAGACCACTTTTTTTCCCAGCCTGGGACCCTCCAAATGTTTTGAACCATAATTCCAAAAATTCCTGACTCATTGGCCTTGCTGGCTGGGCCTGATGGGGGCTAAAGTGCAAAGCATCGGGAAGACACCAGGTTGGAGCAGGCTGATATAGGTAATATGAGGGCCAAACAAACAAACAACGATGCAATATTCTCTGGGGGGGGGGGGGAGCAAGCACAGAGCTTGATTTTTCAGGTTTCCTATCGTACACATATGAAACTGAAATATGTTTCCCAGCACTGACACAGAACCAGTCATATGACCATCACTGCTACATCTTGGCACCATATTTAATGAACCTACAATGTAATGTTTATTGTGTAGCCAAGAAATAGCTATTTAGAGGAGATGCTCTTGGGAAAGGGGGGTTCTGAGCTTGCCTTCTGGGAAGGCTTAGGTGGTTATAGCTTAAGCTGAACCAATTATATATTCCTTTCTTTGAATTAAAGAAACCTTTTATTAAACAGACACAATTTTAAAAGGAGCAGAGCATCCTGTCTGTGAATATTTTAGAAAGTGAAAACTTTAAAACAATTTAAATTCATATCAGAAAACAACTTCATTGGAATGGGTAACTGTGGAAAGGCATATATGCTCCTGAAAGAAAACAAATAACTTGCTAAATGTGCCATTTTCAAGGTTGCAAAAACACCAAAAAAGGAACTTTTTACAAGTGTGCTAAAACATTTGCAAAGGATGTTGCACCCTCCTTTTGCACTGCCACTGTTCAAAATAATTTTCCAAAATATTAGTCTTCCTCTCTGAAATATTACTACTGTAGAACTAACTATATCAAGAATATCTTCGTTGGGAATTGTCCATGAGGAAGAATTCCAGGGTGCTTTTGTGAAGGTCATGTTTCAGAACCGTGGAGAGCTACTATGGCCGCTTTGTTTTCAAAAGGATTATAACAGGGAAATACATTTTTACTTCATTCATTGAACTGCACATACACTTTCTGAGCTCACGGAGCTGTTCATTAGGCACAGACACTTCATATATCTTGTAAAATGGATGCAGTTGGGCAAAGCCAAATACTTGAAAAAGAAAAGGCCAGTGCTGTAACGACCCAGTAAAGAGGGTAATGAGATTACCCCTAAATTGGTTGCATAGGGCCCATGTGAAGCAAAGGATACCTAAAGTCAAAAGACCATAAAGTGCTATCATAGTTAAGTATTCTTCTTCCATGTTTCCATCTTCTCTAAATCTGAGTGCTGATCTGAACCCAGGACATTTTGTTACCTTAATGAAGCCCAAATGGTGCATACTGTAAAATCCATGGCTTTATCTATTCCATCCTCATGGTGTCATCTGAACTCAGCTGCATGCTAGGTCCAGACCTAGTGCCCAGCATTTAAGATCTCACCCATTTGATTACGAGTATACCTTCAGTATAGTCAGATCTTAAATAATCCTCTAAACAAGGAAAATTCCAAAATGAAATTGAAAAGAAAGGAAGACAGGCAAATGACTACTAACAGAGGGAAGAGTTGTTGTTTTAAAACCTGCTTTTTACCCTTAAAATGTAACAAAATGTCTTGTTTTGTAATGGAATACAGTTCCTGAACCTCCACTGATAGTCCAACTTTGATCAAAATTTGCTTCTCAGGAGCCTGAAACCTTTTTGGTATGATACCAAGAAGCTCAAGTTATAATGGCTTTGGTACATGTGTGTTTTGTATTTGTGTTGGCATCAGCCTCACACTTCATCTATTAGGTCTAACACGTCTTGTGTTCTGGCTGCACTGACAAGAGGATAATGGCAGCTAGGAGCAAAAGGATTCTAATGCGAGTACACTATGCTACCCACTTGTGCTGTTCACAGCTTGCATTTCCTTACCCTAACCGGTCAGTCCTGGAGGAGATCAACCCTGACTGCTCTTTAGAAGGCCAGATCCTGAAGATGAAACTCAAATACTTTGGCCACCTACTGAGAAGGAAGGACTCCCTGGAGAAGAGCCTACTGCTGGGAACAATAGATGGCAAAAGAAGAAGGGGACAGCAGAGGATGAGGTGGCTAGATGGAGTCACTGAAGCAGTTGGTGTGAGCTTGAGTGGACTCCAGGGGATGATGGAGGACAGGAAGGCCTGGAGGAATGTTGTCCATGGGGTTGCGATGGGTCAGACGTGACTTCATGACTAACAACAACAACAAACTGAAGTGAGAGCAGTTGTGAACATAAGAACAGCTTTGTTGGATCAGACCAAAGGCCTAAATAGTCCATCATCCTGCCACCAGATAACCCAAAGGAAAGCCCACAAGCAAGACCTGAGTGAACTACCACATTTCCATTGATGCACAGATTGATTAATGCACTAATCAATGGTATACTAAGAGTAATCAATGTTTCCTGGAAACATTAATAATAAAATAAAAATTCTGTACTTCAGTCGCCAGTGTTCTAAAACTATTTTTCTACTTTCATCAAAGGGCAGCATACATTCCATGACATGTGTACCATGCCTCTATATTTATTTATTTATTTATTTATTTGGAACATTTATAAAAGATCTAACACTTCTAGGTTCATAGGGTAAATGTGTATACATGCAAATTTTCATGCCATTTTTGTAGATGTAAGAGGGCAAAAACAGTTTGCCATAATGATTTACATAATTATTCTCATTGTAGAATATTAAGTTGTATTGCTGCAGAATTTTAGAATGCTTGGGCATGGCTTTCTAGATTCCCTGGTGGTGCTAAATCAATGGCAGCCTTTTCTCTAACAAACTGAAACACTTTCTCACTCTAAATCTCAGGCACCTCAGCTCTAAAGAATCACCTCCTACACACAGAAAGAATAGGGACAGCTGGGCAGCAATAAAAGTGTCAGGACTGTCTCCTTGTGCATCACTGGGCTATGGTATTTCAGGAGAGCAAACTGCACAGAGGCTAATTATTGCTTCCCTCCACCCCAGCTCTCTCCCAATTTAAGATGGATCTGACTGTCAGTAGAGGTGACAGATGAAGACAAAGCACAGGTACAGCTCCCATGAACTCCAGGCCTGGCTACATCAGTCGAGAGGAGCGGAGAGCACTGGAGAGTGGGGGCTATTGCATAGAAATGTTAACTCTTGTAGTTCTGGAATGTCCATGGATTGGTGGATGCTTCTGTGAGAGTGTCTCCTTGCTGGACATCTATTTTCCACATATCTACACATCAGATAAATATTTTATGCAATGGAGGCAGCAGTCCTACAGAACCACTGTTGTACATTAGGAGTTTCCACTTCACCTCCAAATGTATTAAGAAATATTGATTAGGGAGAAACATAATCCCAAGAGCTGTGGGGCATAACCTATCCTTTTGGTGTCTTTAACCACAACTCACAATATCCTTAACAACTGAGTAGAATGACTGTGGCTCACAGGACTTAAGAGTTCAACACTACTTAGGGGCATCATGTCCTAGGCTGATATAATCTGTTAAGCATCAGGATTCCTATCTCTTGAGCCTCCATTATTATTGGAAACAAAAGTACAACTTAGCCTTCCCTACAGCTCAGATGCTGCACAGTAGTCCTTCAAATTTACCATGTCTGTAGCCTAAAAATACACATCAGGTTGCCATAGCGACTTTTCCTGTGACCAGCATTTTGATATCCAATGAAAAGCAGTAAATGGTATGGAAAAACTGAAAGATCTATTCCTTTTCCAGAATACATGAACACTTAAAATTTTGAATAATAGCTAAGATGATGTATCAGAAGACCTGGTCCTGCTCCATTAAATGCTGCCATCATTGAGCTGGCCTGCTGCAGTGTTTCCAATCACTTCTGGTGTATTTAGTTTTCTTATTCAAAAACCTGTTAGCACTACAGTTTTCTACTCTGAAGACCAGGGTCCAAACAATTCCCTAATCTGTGCACCTGCATTTTGCACTAAGATAAAGAAGTCATAGTTGTACAAAGCAAATAAAATACTTTCTAGTCATATAGAATATGTTTCTTTGGGTACTGAAGAACTAGAATTCTTTCTAGTTCTGAACCATTCATTCTCATTCCTTCAGAAGTCTAAGAATAGTTCCTTATTGAACTTCATTTATTCCAGTCCTTCTTTCATTGATGTTGGGACAATGGCATTTTCACTTCAGATTTGGGAAGTCTGAAACAGTATTTTAATAAATCAGACTTTTGAAAGGTACATAGGCTGTCACCTTGTGGAAAGCCCATAAAAGTTTGATTAAACAAGAGAAACCCATGTCTGTTTGCAAATCCAGGGAGTAGGTTAAACTGAACCAACAGAATCATTTGCAAGAAGTCTATGTCTTTTTGCCTTGAAGGCCTTCTCTTTCTCTCTCCCATCAACTCCCACAGGACTCTGCTTCAAGACACAGGCCTTTTCTAGGCCTATCTGATTTCTATGCCCTCAGGCCTCAATATGAGGGACATGTTTGATTTCATCTGTTTTGCCAGAAGCACACAGAGATCTGGTGAGGAGAGGGACAGATGCTCTTTCAGGAAGAGTGTCTCTGCTTCAGTCATATTCAAAAGAATAAAAATAAAGACGCAAAAAGAAAAAGCACGGATGTAGCTTCCTGTGATAATACAGATCTTTGGAAATAGGGGAGTCCCAATCATCAGGTCACAGCCTGTTTTATATTTGTTTTGGGGAGGTTGGTATGCATGGTAACTTCATATCTGGGTCCCAGCTCCTGCCTAATTCACACATCCCTGTGTCCATGGCCACATATGGGTGCAGCTTTTTGGAAGGGGCAAACAATTTGATTTTGAATTTTTCCCCTTTTCTAATGAAGAAAATTGGTAGAATAAGGATTATTTTTTCCTTTATGTATCAATTAGCAGGAGATATGATCTTCATGATGGGTTTTTTTAAAAGATTGGTAGAATTATATCTTATATAAAATAGCACATCTATGAGATTACTAGACTGTTTCTTAGCAACCTGACTGTGATCTGGAAAATTATATTTGATTATCCTAAGACTTGTATGATAACTGTTACATTTTCAACTGATATTTTTTTCTAGCTAGTGATCATAGGTGATATATTCTAATTCCCTCTTTCTGAGGAGCTATCCTGTTACTACAGTGCTCCCAGGGTGTTTCTGTGAGTCTACCTCATTTTTATGGGTTTTGGATCATGTCCAAGCCACACTTGTGAAATGACAATGTTTCCTTCCAAAGATTCATAAGCCTTGGAAGCAACTGGTGTGGACTCTCTTTGCAGCACTTACCGGGAGACAATGTCTCAAAGGCTGCACAAGTCCATTCTTGGATCATTTACATCGCTGCTTTAGTTGTCTGAACTGGCCACTGCTCATCCCCACTGCTGCACACAGTTATGGTCAGTTTGTGTCTAGTGCTGGCTCTGTTTCTCATCAGCAATTATCAAGGGGAAGTGCCTGGATTTTTCTCCTCTTCACAGTTTTCAGATTAATTACACTTGCTAAGTGGTAAAGGAGGACCAGGATATGAAGAGAAGGCCCAGGATCTTACTGGCTGCAGTTCTTCAGTCATGTGCCAAGTCCTCATCTATGTGCTTCACCCAAAGGTAGTTCTGCTTGTCAGGATGTGTTTTGTATGATCTGTTGTTCTGCAACTGCATCAGGGTCCAGTTATCTACTTGAAAGTCTGCAAGTTTTTATTGTTATTTTTGTACACTTTTAAGTGTTGAGAAATGGCGATACAAAAACAGACTAAACAGAACACCTGTTAACAACCTCTCATTCATCCACTGAAGTAGAAATGATAAAGTCAATACCTTTTAACATTCTACGAATTGCAAATGGAGTCATGAAATATTTGACATTCCAAGATTTAAATAATTGATCATAGGATGGAAAGCAAAGTTGTACTAATTAAATTTTTGAGAAACTGTGCAATTCTAAATCTCTTGGATATTAATGATTTCTTGATCTCAGACAATATGGCCTATATTCCTACTCTCTATTGAGAATAATACTTTTGTTAAAAGACATGCTTGAATATATCAATCCGCTTGCTTTTCTTTTCCTGTTTTGTCCATTCATGCTTAAACCACCAGATCCAACAATTGCAACTGATTAGAAATTAAATTCTTTCCCTAGCAAACATGTCTTATATGTGTATCACCTGCTTTGAACTTCATTGTGTTTTCTCTGCAGTTCAAAGCACAGCAGAAGCTAAGGAAATGCCTAATCTTAACAAAGTATCTGTCTGTAGACAATGGATCTACAGACCAAGGCAATAACAGATAGCAATAGCTAGGGTGGAAATGAATGTGAGGAAAGACAACAAGCAGCTAACCTGATCTCTGATAAGCTCTTTCTCCTCAAAACAGCACATTACTCAAGGAGATAACCTGGTGCTAAGTGTCAAAAATGAATGAAGCCAGAGCTACTACTGGTTTTATGAATGTTACATGCTTTTAGCTGATGCTTAGCCTAAACCACATGGGCTTCCTTTTTTCCACTGTGAATGTATTGCCCCATATGTCTATGCTGCTTACAGTTTTTTCCTCTCTCAATGAAGGTGAGGACCCTCTTCAGAGTATTTCTCCTAGCAAGTTTCAACTAGGTAATACAGATTTTTAGGGGAATACTCTTTGAAAAGTGACTGACATGAAAAATGAATTTCCCCCCAATACCCCATTTGTTTAGTTTGATCCATTGCAGCATACATTGACCACCACTTTCTTGATGTACTGTCCAGTGCAATCAGTATCTCCAAGACTTACTGGGATAAAGTTGCAGGTCATGTAGATGTCAGGTTCAGACAGCAAAAAAGAGACTTTCTTGGTGGCTGCTCCATATTTGGTCTTCTTCACCTTACCCCATTGCATTCCTTCAGGTCTTATTGTCCATGTTTTAACCTTTTTTTTAACAGAAATGCTGAAAGTCATTTATTTTGCCTGGCTTTTACATATCAGGTCCATGGCTTAGCAAATAATATTGCACATAGCACCATGCTGAACCCCTTACATAATTCTTTAGATCAGCTTTCCCCAAACTGGTTCCTTCCAATTATGTTCAACTGCAAGTGCCACCATTCCCATTCTGTGAATGATAGAAGTGCTGTCCAATAGATCTGGAGACCAACAGACTGGGAAAGGATCCTTTGAATTATAGGCAAAGATAGTGCAGGCCCTGTGATTTTGAGTTGCAGAATAGAGGCAATGCAATGATAATGTGGTAGGAGCATCATCTGTTATTTTGGCCAAAATACCCTCAGAGTACTCTTGCAGCATGAATCTCTTCACCTTCTTAACCACCACCTTGGGCAGTAGCTTTAATTGTTAATATTTTGGTCTTTTTCTGAAATGAAGATTTAAGAGCACAAGCTCTGTATATTTAAACTGTGCTTAACCGTCCTTTCAACTTTCTAGGTCCAGAGATGCCTGTCATAAGGGCATCCCATTTTCTTCTGTGAGTTATGAATTCCAGGTTAGTATATATTTCTGAGTTCAGCCTTTTCCACTGCAAAATGCCCTGTGATATCCTGTTTAGCAAACTAGCTAAAAGTAGACTAGATGGAACAACTATCAGGTGGATCCATAGTTGGCTACAGAATCAGACTCAAAGAGTGCTCATCAATGCTACCTTCTCAAACTGGGGGAGAAGTAAGAAGTAGGATACTGCAGGGTTCAGTTCTGAGCCCAGTGTTCTTCAACATTTTTATTAATGATTTGGATGAGGAAGTGCAGAGAACCCTTATCAAATTTGCCAATTACACAAAAGAGTTAATACCCTGGAAAACAAAAAGAATCAAGGTGATCTTAATAGGTTCAAGCACTGGGCTGAAAACAACAAAATGAAATTCATTAGGGACAAATGCCAAGTTCAGCACCTAGGAAAAAGAAACCAAATGCATTGTTACAAGATAAGGAATACTTGGATAAACAAGTGAGAAGGATCTTGGAATTATCTGACTATGGATCAACAATATGAGTCAATAAGCAAAAGGGGTGAATGCTATTTTAGCGAAATGTATATAGGACTCCATGTAATGTGTAATATCACTTCCAAATCATGTGAATTACTACTTCTGTTTTACTCAGCACTGGTTAGACCTTATTTTGTGTACTGTGTCCAGTTCTGAGAAACACAATTTAAGAAAGGGTTCAGAGGAGGGCAACACTCTTTATTCCTGAAGCTGTTCTTGTGATGATGATGGTGATGAAGCTTACATAGAACTCCATTTAATGTGTAGTTTTTCTCAACTTCTTTGCTTGTTTTCTATTCACACATTTGTGTGTCTACAGTGTTCAGTTCATATATAGTTTTCATAAATCACTCCCAATTTTGGATGGAAATTCAAAGGTTGTTCCACACTTCAAATCTTCTTGCCTAACCACTCATTTCCCACAGGAATCCAGATTTCTCATGACAGGTGATGGAAGAAGGAGCCTTGTTTCTAACCTGGGGTGGTGGTGAGGGAGTTAGCTAATATTCTCAGCTCTGTTCTTGTATCATTTCTGTGTCTCCAGTTTTGTCTAATGAATTACTCAAGGTTCCTTAAGCAAAAAGTGGACTGCTAGCAGGATTTTCCTGGTTTAAAAGTCCATTGGCAAACTGAATGCTTAATTCTTTGCTGGTGGATTAACCCAGTCATGACCACATGTGAGTTAAAGACTGGAGTAGCAATTTTAGATTAGCATCCCAATCAGTGTCAGGATCTAGCAGTGACTATAGTTTCAAGAACATGGTCTAAGGCTGGAGAGCAGGAGGCAAGCTAGTATTTAAGAGCCCAGTCCTCCCATCCACCCCCACAGTATACTGCTTTCCTCTGCATGTATCAGGGGACCAACTTAGATATTATTCATTAAAACCCTCAACCAAATCCACAGCCTTCATCCATTTGCCATGACTAATATCAGGCATTTGAACGTTTTTATTAAACTCTGCCGTTTTCTCTCCTTTTTAAAGTTTAATAATAAATTGGATGTCACATTATAGCTGCATTTATTAAAACCCACCAGAGCTCGCTCACTCAGTATGCTGCAGCCTTGTGAATTATTGAAGCCCCCCTCAGCCCCCACCCACCCATGAGGCCTCTTTGCTTCAACTGCAAAAGGTGTTCCCCCCCTTCTCCATTTTATTTGCCAGACGGAATAAGTGCCAGCAAGAGACAGAGATAAAGTGGGCTATTCTTTTAACTGAAATTAGAAAATAAGCATTCAAGTGAAGGAGGAGGAGAATGTCAGCACAGCTACAGAACAGGGCTTCCAGTTAAAGTGAATAGGAAATATTAAGAAAAGTATCTGGGACCAAGGGTGCTTCCGGACCGAAGACTCCAAGCGCTATCAGTCAAAATGTATTGTGGAACTATTCTGTCTTTCCCTCTTTAACAGCTTTTTCTCTAGTAAAAAAAAAAGGAGGAACTGTGGGAAAAACAGTGAGGGTTGCAAGTGGAGTGCCTGGTTCTGGACTTCCTGTGAAATTCTGTGAATAAGACAGGACAATTGTATAATAAAAGCCTTATCTGGAACCATCTCAGATACAACAGGAAAAATGCCAAATGTTCAGTGAAACATTGTAATAAATTACTGCATCTTCCTTCAGATGAGAGGCTTTGGATATCTGAAAATCTAGATTAGAGCAATACTGTAATTATAGCAACCAAATGTCACAAGAGGATATACACACTTTCAAGTTCTCTAGTGCTGTTCATCCCGCACTTGGGTGTCTTCCAGATGTTTTGGACTCAACCTAGCCAGCATTGCCAATAGTCAGTAATGATGGCAGTCAGCCCCCAAAATGTGGAGGGCACTAGGTTGGAGAAGACTGGACTAGATGGTAAACAAAGCAAATAAGGAGGGGAAGGGAGGAAAGCTGCAAGCAATAAAGCCATGAAATGTGCAATTAGTTAAAGTCAGTGGTACAGCTTGGAGGTGCTGGGGGCAGAACCTGGGCTGGCATGAGCATCAGGACCTATTGGTCACAGTAACATTTCTTTTTACTTCTTATTTTTAATTATTTATTTTTAAGGGTCATTGGATAGCCAGGTGATCATATACATGATTTTGGATACTTATTTAATTATTTTTAATTTTTAAATCTATAACCCCATTGTATTACATGTTGCTTATTTCCTGGTGAATATGTTTAGCATCAAAGTAGTGGAAGCAAATTCCATTACTTATGATGGTGCTGTGATTTGAGTACGTTTAAAATTAAAAACTGCACATGCTCAAAGGGTCTCTTTCTTTTTCTTTTTAAATCAGGGTTGAAAAGCAGTTTTGGTTGGTTAGTTGCTTGCTTGTTTGCCTTAATATATCAGGAAAGTAGAAAAGTCTGTAAATAGAATGATGATAGATGGGGAGAATGTAATTGTTAGCTGTGTGTTTCACAAGTGAATAATACACGTGCCCTGTCAAAGGAGGCCCCCCATAAGACCATTTAAGTTCAGAATCTAAAATTGCCTAGCAGTACTACTGCTTGCAGTCTTAAGATTGATTCTGGAAGGAAGATAGCAGACATTCAAATAAAGTTCTAGTATGTAGTATGGCTGTTTTGGGTTGTAACTGGGACTGTCCCTAGGGCTCTTGGGATGAAGAAATAAACAATGGTTCATCTCCTAGGTTTGATAAATAAATATAAATATGTTTAGCTGTTACCTGGCTGGAGCTGCAAAGCTGGAAAAATCCTATACTACTGTCCCTCACCTGCTTTCATTTGGCTTTAGCTCTCCTGACCTATAGTACCCTCATATATTCAGTGAAATATCATTGCCCCCACCACCCTGGCCATGGAATCTCATAAATTCCAAGATAACCTGGAAGGTGAGTGTCTGCAGACCTGCTATGTAATTCTCATGAAAGATATTTTTAACAAGCCCCTAGGGACTGGAAAACATACATATAGGACAGCCAACAAGAGTGGAAATAGCTATAGGAAGAAGTAAGTGACTGTGACAGAGACTTTTTCCTATAAAGCAGTGGGGAACATGTGGCCCTTCAGATGTTGAACGGCAAATCCCATCAACCCTAACCAGCATATTCAGTGGTGAGGGATGATGATGGGTGGCGTGGTCCAACAACATCTTCAAGGCCACACATTCCCCATTCCTGTTAGAAAGGAACTTGCTAGCTCAAAAATATATTTCTAGGGCTGAAATGGGAATAAGCTCCAGTTAAAGTATATGAATTTATCCTGCACAGAGTAATCTTCAAGTGGACAGAGACAGGAAGATTATCCCCAAGAATCATATTACTCCAATCCTTGGAGAAAGAGGTCGTCAAATTTATGGAAGGGAGTCATTTAAATGAGATATACAGATCTACGTGATGCTGCAGGCAATAGCATGTATGCACTACTTCCAAGTCAGATAATTTTCATGTTATTTATTTCAGAAGCCAGGATGACAGAGCAGGGTGGGATGGGGTCAAAGGCAGACAACATCTTTGTTTCTGTTAAGTTGGCTACATCAAAGATTGTATAAGCCACAGGCATTCCAAAGGAGGCACAGAGTACAATCTAGTGTTCGCATAACACAATCCTGTGTCTAGGAGCATGAAATCTTTTATTCATGGGCTTGGAAAGAGTTTCAGATGCTTCAAGCAACATGAACTTGCTTTGAAATTGCCAGTAGATGGCACTATTTAGTGGCCAATCCTTGAACAACTGGTAGGGGGCCAAGAAAGCTTCAGGGCCACAAATATGTGTATAGTAATTTCCATGCACTTTCGAAAAATCACCACAGACCTTTCTTATTTTCTTTTTAAAGAATGTTTTCAGTGCTTCTTCTTCCACTTTAAAGCATTGTTTTTTCCTTCTCCAGATCTCAGAATCAGATGTATGTTAGATAGCATAAGGTTAGCTTCAATTTAGCAGGCTGGAAAGCAGTTTCTTCCTCGTTCCCCCTCTTGCCTCTTTTGCCTTCCTCATCATACCCATAGTCCCCAAAGACACACACAGAGAGAGCTCCATCAGAGAGGTCAGGTACTGCATGCAGGAGGTTCCAGGTTCAGTCCCCAGAAACTCCATTTGAAAAGATTTCAGTCCATAGGGCAGAACTACAAAAGGTCCTGGAAAGCTGCAACCGGGAAGATCAAAAGCATGTTCCAAGGATGAAGCAGCAGAGCACATGCTTTGCAGGTGGGAAACCGCAGGTTCAAGCCTTGGCATTACTCATTAAAGATTAGGTAGCAGGTGATGAGCAGGGTCCTCTGCCTGTGTCCCTAGACAGCTGCTACCTGGCAAAGAGGCAGTACATGCCTAGGTAGAGAAATAATTTTATCCAATATAAGGCACTTCATTTCCTCTGTTCCTTAAAGTAGGCTGAACTACAGCATATGCTTTGCATGCAGAAGGTCCCAGTTTCAATTCCCAGCATCTATAAGCCTGGCTGGGAAATCAAATTCCTGTCTGAAATCTTGGAGAGCCACTGCCAATCTGTGTAAACTATACTAAGCTAAATGGACAAAATGACTGACTTTTTAAAGGCAGCCTCCTATATTGTCAAATAATCTTCCATAGTATGCCCATTTCATAGGCATATATTCCCATGTACATCAATACTTCTTTACCACATGACCTCTTTGCCAATAAAATTTCTAAAGTTTGCAACCTCAATAAACAATAGAATTTCCTGGTGTGTTGCAAGAACCTTCTCAATTTGTCTTAACAAGCCTCCTTGTCAGGGGGAAAAAACTACTAAAGGAAATTTGGATACATCTAATTTGTTCATTTGGCTGGTAGCATTCACTCTCATTCCCGAGTAGGAATCAAGCAAATCAGAAACATCAGGGCCATGTTCAGTCCTATGCAGTATATCCTAGAATATAACCAATAGAAACCAATACGGATTTTCAGAGGAATTTGGGGTACTTTTATTTGACAGGTCTTCTTTCTGTTCAAGATAGCGTTGTGAACAATTGATCCATTTCCAGCAGCTGCCTCTTGAACTGCTGCTTGGTCTACAGTGAATAGAAGAAGGTAATAATGTTCCAGGCCATGAAAGGCCTTATTTACTGATTTTTGCATATCAAACCTATACTGAAAGTATAATAGAATTTGCATGTTTTTTCATTTGTTCAGTTAGAAAGGAAATCATAAATAGAAATGTCTAGTTCCTGAAAAATTATTACTTCATGGAATTGTAATTTTAAAAGATCATTACTAGGTAAACTAGTTTGCCCTGTAGACTAGTCTTCCCTCACCTGGCTATGCTGGGAATTATGGACTAGCACATCTGAAAGGCTGTTGTAGACATCTCCTGAGAAGCTCTATTTGAGACAGCATTGCCTCTTTCTCCATCAGCAGTCCTCTCCTTTTGTTATAGCATATGCAAAAGAGGCAATAAAACCAAGCATTGCTCCTGAGCAATATAATTTGGATAGGTGAAATATAGTATTATTTGTTATATTGGAAAAGCACACCACCCAGAGAGTCCTAAATTGGCTATAGGCATGGTCTATCCATTTTAAATAAATAAATATTGACAATATGGCCACTGTACTATTAAAAATAGAATACAGCAGGACACATGCAAAGGCCTATGTACTTTGTTAATCAAATACAAGTATTGCTTCTTTTCATACATTTCTATTCCTGTCATGAGTTTTGTTTCATTTTCATTTTTGAAAAGATAGGGGCATGCCTATGTGACTGAACTCTCTTGTGTGTTTGTGTAGGGATGCAAGGGTTAGACAGCACATTTGACCCAGAAGTCACATGTTAAATGATTTTTTAAAAAGGTGTCATGTCCAATATCTGTACAACATCTTGGTTCTAGGGTCTCCAATCTTCTCATTTCTCTTTTCCTGCCAAGCATGCATGACCTATGTTTTGATCCAGTTAATTAAAGACATGTCAATGAGAATTCCTGTCCATGCGTGTCCTCTTCAAGACCCCTTTCTGCCATGAGTCCCATGAGAGAATAAAAATGGGAATTAGGAAAACCCCATAGCAGCACTTGATCTCAGTTCATCTCTTGGACCCAACAGCAGATCCACATCTTGATCCTCCAGGCTAGTAGTATTCTTTCTAGTTATAAGGCAGGGAAGAAATGTGATAAATGTTTATTAGTGAATGCATCTAAACTGGATTAATTGACTATTTTGCTGTGCTGGCTCACTCCAAAAAGACCCCTGTGACCTGAAGGAAACCAGGAGCTTTTCTGTGGCTTCCGTTAATGGAGCGATGCACTCACTCCTGGCTTGCTTCTCCATCCTCCGACTTGACAGAGAAACCGGGATCTGTTATAGGATAAAATGGTTGCCATTCCCCCAAGACTGATCCATATGTATAGAGTCATAAATCTATGTTTCTTGCTATGAGGTAGAGATTCCCGACTCCCTGACCTATATTTCTTTTTTGGCAAAGTGCTGCGTGGTGGGGTAAGTGATGAAACCCAGACCAGAGAACTATGATAGATGCACCCCATTTGCAGAGGATGCAAGGGTTAAACAACAATCCTGGAAGGTTCTATACTGTACACTTACTAAATGCTCCCTTTTTAAAGTGGCTTGCCCAAAGCCTGCACAGCATCATGGGTTCAGAGTCTCTGGATGCTCATTTTTGACTCTCCCTCTCTCTTTCCTGTTGGAGTTCTGGAGTTAAATGCTAGAAATGAGGAAAATACATTAAAGTCTCTGTTTAGTTTGAACAACAATCCTCTTAAACATTATTACCATAGCTTGCTTCCCTAGGGCATGATTAAAACTTTGCAAGCTTCTCCAAGTGTAACTAAGATAAAACAGACAGTTATTATGGCAATGCTTGCTTTGGTCGACTGCCCAGAGGAAAACGAATTCAAGTGAAGGAGACAAAGTAAAACCTTCCCTAGTTCAAAGTGGACTTTAGGGTGTCTTGTGGAAGGATGGTAGCAAAGTAGAATACATGCAAGCAGTAGATTGTTTCCCTCATGGTACCCAGTGCTGACTACCAGCACAAAAGCAGCATATGGCTGATATGATGCATTAATAAGGAGAAAGCAAGGTGAAGAGATGGCATACAGGTTGCCAACTTTTTTTCTTGCAACACTTATGTGCTCTTTAAGATCTCTATGACAAAAATAAATTCAACAAATGAAACTATTTTCCAGCACAGTGGTAAAATGATGAGAAATGGTATTCCTGTCCCATTTCTCCCTGTCACATATGAGTCTTACCAGAAAGAAAAAAAGAATAATGCCTAGTAGCCATAAAGGTGGCCATGTGTTATTTTACAGAAGGCAATCCTACATATGTCCAGTCCATGCCTACTTTCAAGATAAAGAAACTAAGTTGGGAAACCATGAGTGTTGCTGGCCAGCTGGTCACAATCCATGGTAAGATATATTTCTATTTATAGTGCAGGGATCATTTGTAAACTTGCATCTCTCAATATAAATGAGTACATGCATATTATTTGACAACAGAATCATCTTATCTCCCTTTTGGAGGGCATGCCTTTCTTCATCTTTGGTGAGGTATAAATGGGCACCTAGTTGAAAAAGTTGGCAAATGGAAGTAGCCTGGTAGGGGCAAGGAAAACCAGGCACAGCAGGGTTAATGGAAGATTCTAAGCCACCTCATGGAAGCCAGCAGTGTCCCAGCAGGAGCGCCGAACCAGCATATTTTAAAGTAACAACAAATAACTTTAATTAACTTCTGTGGCATTGACAGATTCTAAACAATTAACCTTAGGTCTGGTGCAGAGGAGGAGAATTTTTTTCTTTTAATTTTTAAGTGGTGTTGAAACAAGGAAGAGTTGTCACCCATGAGACACTCTCAGCAGGAAAAGAGCCAGCAGAGCAGTGGTTCAGCATCCTGTATTAACTCCCCAGTTGACAGAAGTTGACAGTGGCAGTCAGGGAAGGAAGGCACTTCTGGGAGAGAACTGAAATCAGCTCTCCATTCTTCAGCCACTGGTCAGATTGGTAATCCTGGAGAGAAAGAGTGGGTGATGTTTTTCAGCCTGAGGGCCCAAATGTTCTGGGCAAGCACTTTGGGGGCTTTACCCCTAAACAAGTAGAGCCACCCCACTCACTCACTCATACTCACACATCATCACTCCCTGCTGTAACACAACTTGTAGAAAACCTATTTGCAGTGCAGGAGATGGGTGTTTTTGAGGGGTGGTGAGAGCGTCTCACCTCCCTGGCAACTTCACACACACACACACACACACACACACACACACACAGAGAGAGAGAGAGAGAGAGAGAGAGAGAGAGAGAGAGAGAGAGAGAGAGATACACACAATTGGTAACTAGTTGATGAGAACGGAAACATTAACTATTATTGCAGTGTGTGAGGCATTTGGAGGGTTTGTTACTGAAAGGGAAGTGTGAACACTTGCTTCCCCAACCCTGTGACTCCCACCAAAAATCATGGCATTTAGGTTTTTAGAAAGCCTCTATGCAGGCTTACATGCATGTAAATTTTTGACAATTTATAAGTCCAAATAGGAACGCTACTTTTTAAAAAGTTTTAGTTCAGTGATAGCTAACCTTTTAGAGACCGAGTGCCCAAACTACAACCCAAACCCCACTTATTTATCGCAAAGTGCCAACATTACAATAAAACCTGAAAACTGAGGTATAGTTTAGAAAAAAACAACTCATAGCAAGTCCAAGGAAATATATAAATATATATTCTTGTCTGTGCACTGACCGGCCATGTGAAAGCTCGAACAAGTCATGGCTAATGAGTCATGGCTCGTGACATCATTGCCTGATCATTGCCTGGCGCCGCTACTCCTTTCCGAGCTTGCTCATGGCGCCTATGTGCACTGTTATCCGATGCTCGGCTGCTGGGGTGATGCTGGGGCGACTTGGCTCGCGCGCCAACAGAGAGGGCTCTGTGTGCCCACTGTGGCACTTGTGCCATAGGTTCACCACCACTGTTCTAATTCATCCACACTAACTCTATATACATATAGTCTGAATGTACCCGGAATCTGTTCACAAGATCTACTGAAAGTGGATAGGGTGAGTAGAATGACAGCAGCAAATGATATCCCACCCCCTGTGCATTCCATGTATACCTTACACCATGCAAGCATGATGTCTGTGTTTTCCATTTAGCACATGCCAACCATGTCACTCAGATATGAGTTATACAGTGTAATCCAATAGTTTGGAAGTAGTTTACGCCTCAGAAGTAAACGCCATTTAATTCAATTGAACTTTATAGCCACGTTCTGCCAAAAAAGTGTACTCAAGAATATTTTTATTCTCAGTAAGTGAATGTAGGATTGCATTCAAATTATCCCAGTCTCATGATTGTTAATGAAGTGAGTATGGTTTATATTTCAGATGACCTGAGACCCATTTATTCATTGATTAATTGCTCCCAGACTTGAAGACGATTCAATTCCAAGAATCAAAGAGCCCATATGGATCCTATCAAGAAATATTTGTGTTCTTCTTTTTGTTGCAAATCCTGGTTTGGCAACAGATTACAACTAGTTCTTCTAAATGAGCATATCATTTTATTTCTGGGAAAGGAGGCACCCAGAAACTATAGTTTTGTCTAAAGATTTACACTGTGAAGGTCAAAGTAGAAGCATACACATCCTTTGGAATTCCTTCATGATTTTTAATGAGACCTGAAAAGACCTTTGAGAACAATGAAAAGTTGTGGGGACATGGGAAAATTGTTAAAACCCTACTTTTCGATTAAGTAGGTTTGTCCACTAGTGCCTTAGAAAACACTGCCTGTGCTTTCCACCTGCTACCAGTATTAGATCTTTCAATTTGTCTAGACTACAAAGGATGTGAAGAAGGACAGAAACAAATATCATGCTGTTCAAAACTGAGAGGTGTGGTGAGGCTCTGTGAACTAAAAGTTAACAATGAAATAACAAATGGATCTTTATAAATGCACATACGTATTCATATACATTCACACGGACACATAACAAACACATATTCATTCATACTAACACAGACACTCAGGGAAAAGTTTTCCAAGAGTTTTCCTGTCCCATGCTAGCTTGGAAAAAGCTTTCAATTAGCATTAACGGAAGGCATTTTCCAACTCTTACCGCAGTCAAGGTAATATTCTTGTAGATGAGAGTTTTGCAGTGCATGGAGAGAATTCTCAAAAAGTGGTTAGGTGTCTAAAAGTCCTAATTTTTAATGGAGAAGTGATTTTATGAGGAGGGGTGCACTGTGCTGGGAGGATAGCTGATACTCCTCTTGAGCAATTGTTTGGGTGCTAGTGTGGTATAAGGGTTAAGAGTGCAGGGCTGGGCCTCAGGAGATCTGAATTCTATTCCCCACTCACCCATGGAGTTCTTAACTTCTAGGCTCTATTTTTGCAATGCTGCCTATGTAGGGCTATGCTTGTGTCTACTCCAGAAACTTCAACTAGTACAAAATACGGTTGCCAGATTGGTCTCTGGGACATCATGGAGATGTCACTGATATCACAGTCTCTGCCCTGGCTGCCAGTATGTTTCTAGATGCAGTACAAAGTTATAGTAATTACTTTTAAAGCCCCTCATTCCTCAGATCCAGAATACATTCAGGAGCACATTTGCCCATATATTCAGCCTCTGGAGATAATCTTCTGAAGTTTGTTTCTGCAAGATCAATGTCAGCTTCCCAGAGTGCTTTCTCAGTGCTTGCTCCTAAACTACGGAATGACCTGCCAGAAGACATGTGTCAGGCATCCCAAATCACTACCTTGAAGGCAGTGTTAAAGATGTCTCTCTTCTGACAGGCCTTCTGGTTTTAATCTCTTGCAAACTGCCCAGAGCCTATGGAAATGGGGGAATGAATGAATGAATGAATGAATGAATGAATGAATGAATGAGCTCCCTGGGTGACTTTGGATCAGTCACAGGCTCTCAGCCCAACTTGTCTCACAGGGCTGTTGTTGTGAGGATAAGATTGAGAGGAGGAGGAAAATTATATAAGCCACCTTGAGTTCCTTGACATAAATAACATAAAAACCCACCACTGGCAGCAATAAAGGTCTGTAAAAACATAATTGTTGTGCATGAGGCAGAGCAGAGAGGCTGTGTCCTGATTCAGGAAGTCACAAAAGCCAATGTTTCCCCAGCTCTGTCATATGGAAAACAATCTATGAGGCAAGACCACTGCAGCTGATCTGGAAGTTGAGAGCCTAGCCATACTGAGAGACAGCCCAAGGAGTATAGAATCATAGAAGAATAGAGTTGGAAAGGTCCAATAAGGCCATTGGGTCTTACCTGCTTCTCAATGCAGGGCTCCAGGTTAAAGTATCCCTGACAGCTGGCTGTCCAACAGCCTCTTGGAACGCCTCCAATTTGGGAGAACCCATCACCTCCCTAGGTAATTGGTTCCAATGCCATACTATTCTGTCAGGATATTTGAACTGATGTTCATCTGGATTCTGCCTTCCTGTAACTTGAACCCGTTATACTGAGTCAGGTACTCTGGGATGATCAAGACAAGATCCTGGCCTCCTTCTCTGTGAGAAACTTTCAAGTACTTAAATAGTACTATTATATCTTCCCTCATCGTTCTCTTCTCAAAGCTAAACCTATCCAAGTCTTTCAGTATCTCTTCATAGGACTTGGATGGTTTCCAGTCCCCTGACCATCTTTGTTGCCTTTCTCTGAACCTTCCAGTTTCTTCATCTTTCTTAAACCGTCATGGCTAGAACTGGACACAGTAAATAAGGCTAAGCAGTGCTAAGTAGAGAGAGGTGCTAGTACTTCATGTACTGGTACTTTGGAACTGATACATCTATTAATGCAGCCCAAAATAACATTCTTTGTTGTTGTTGCTTTGTTTGAGGGCTTTTTTCTTTCTTTCTTTCTTTTTTCCTTTCCTTTCCTTTTTTTTTTTTGGTGAAGCCACATCATATCACTGCCTCATATTCAGCTTCTAATCTACAATTCCAAGATGCTTTTTACTTGTACTATAGTAGTATTGTCCATCTTGTAATGATGCGTTAGATTTCTTTTTGCTAGGTGCAGAACTTGGCATTTGTCTCTATTAAATTTCATTCTGTTGTCTTCAGCCCAGTGCTCCAACCTATCAAGTTAACTTTGCATGTTTTTCTGTCTTCCAGGGCATTAGCTATGCCAGCCAGTTTTGTATCATTTGCAAATAAGATAAGCATTCCCTGAAACTCATCATCCAAACATTGATGAAATGTTGAACAGCACTAGGCCCAGGACTGAATGCTATGCTAATCCAGTCATTACTGCTTCCCAGTTTGAGAAGGTGTCATTGATTAGCACTCTTTGAGCCCAATTCTGTAGCCAACTGTGGATCTACCTGACAGTTGCTCCACCTAGCCCACTTTGCATTGGTTTGCTAATCAGGATATAATGGGGCAGTTTGTCAAAGCTTCAGTGAAGTCAAGCTATATTATGGCTATAGAATTCCCACAGTCCACCAGGTGGTTACTTGATCAAAAAAAATGAGTTCAGATTAGTCTGGCAGGATTTGTTCTTGACAAATTCATGTTGGCTTCTAATAATCACTGCATTGTCTTCAAGATGTTCACAGACTGACTGCTTTATAATCACTTCCAGAATTTTCCCAGGGACTGATCTGTAGTTCAGATTTCACTGATCTGTAGTTCCCAGATTCCTCTTTTTCCCCCTTCTTGAAGACAGGGACAACATTAGCCCTCCTCCAGTCATAGGGTACTTCATCTGTTTTCCATGATTTCTCAAAGCCCATGGTTTTGCAAGTTCTTCTTCCAGTTCATTTATTACTCTAGGATACAGTTCATTGGGCCCTGGAGATTTGAACTCATTTGAAGTAATTAGATGGGCCTTTTTGACTATTTGCCCATCAGTCACAAGCTGCCTCTTCAATATATAATTCTCCTTTGCCAGGGAGGCCATAAGTCTTTCTTTTGGGAAAAAACTGAGCCAAAGTAGAAATTTAGCACTTCTGCCTTTTCTCTGTCATCTGTCAGTATTTTGACATTCTGACTGAGTAGTTGAACCACTGATTCTGTCCTCTGTATTTTTCTATGCATGCATCTGAACTAGGAATATGGAAAGAATCTATTTGGATTGGAATCTATCAGATTCCATGGACTCAGCTTTTTAGACTCTGGTTTATGTTGCAGCAATCCAGATTGGGCAGTCTAGCATTTGTGGGGTACTCACCAAGACTCAAACCCCACATGCTGTGCAAGCAACACCCCTCTTCCATGTTCGGCACTGGCAGCAGTGGACAGGGAAGACTGTCCCTGGGAATGGCACTTGGCATGCTTACTGCAGCCTCTCTTTGAGGGACTGCACTGACAGGGAAGGTTTTCTGTTGTGCAACAAGGGTCCATGAACATTCACAGACTTCCCCTTGGCTCGGCTTATTTTGTCTAGAGGGACAGATCCCAAAAAGGTTCATCCCAACCTAATCTGAACCTTGCTAACTTCAGTGTATAATCAGTTTCAACCTTCTGATGCCATCCCTGCAATTCTGTGCTAGCTGCCTGTACTCTTACTTGGTAGAGTGACCTTCCTTCCATTCCCTGTGTGTGTTCTTCCTGTTTTCAGGTCATCTCTGCACTTTATGAAGCCACATTGGCTTCTTTGTTGTCTTCTACCCTTTTCCCCTCATATTGGAGTTGTTTGTAATTGCACCTTTAGAAGAGTCTTTTTAAAAAAAAATTCCCATGCATCCTGGACTTCTTTTCAGATTGCAACCTCTTGCCATGGGACCCTACTTAGCAATCTTCTGATAAGTATGTATTACAGGCTTACTTGAAGTTTTTAAGAAAAATGGAATAGAAAGAAAGCAGGTGAACTAGAGAGAACTGGAATAAAGGCAGCATCTGGAACAGATGGTATAAAAGTTGGAGCAGCTGAACTCAAACTGGGAGCCTATAGAGAAGCAGGTAGGAAGTCCTGCTCTGTATCTTATTTATTTGTTTGAAATACTTTCATGCCAAAAAAGGCATAAAAGTATGCCTTTTATATTATTTGATTATATGGCTTGCATATAATCAATTAAACAAGTTTGACCCTGTTTTTTAGATTTACAATCTAAAAAGAGTTATGACAAAGAAAGAAAGAAAGAAAGAAAGAAAGAAAGAAAGAAAGAAAGAAAGAGGGAGAGGGAGAGGGAGAGGGAGAGGGAGAGAGAGAGAGAAGATGAAGGAAGAAGGAAGGGCTGATAGTTCTCCATCTCATCATCAGGCTTTTGGAATGACTGCTGGTAGTGACAGCCGAGGAAGGATGTGCTTTTGTGAGGGATGCCTTTCAGCAAGGTTGGTGGAACAGCCCTGTTCTCCCTCTCATCTCCTTCAGCTCAGCCTGCTAAAACCTAAGCTATTTGGGAAGAAATTGCATGGCAATTTAACCATGTTACCAATATCAGAGGTGCTAGGTTTCTACTAGGCTTGGAAAGAACTCCAGTGCTCCATTTATTTAGTACATTTTTATCACACCCTCTTCCAAATAGTTCACCTGGTTTCTCATTTTTTAGCTGCACAACAGTATGGTGTGGTGGGTTAAGCTGAGAGAAAGTAACTATCCCAAAGACACAAGCAAATCTAATGACTGAACAGGGATCTGAATGCTGGCGTCATAGGCCATAGTCTAGCATTCACACTACTATACCACATTGACTCTCCTTTCCTGGACTTGTGTGGCTCACCAAGCAAGGTTACATTTTCCTGCCAGGATATCCTTCTGGACTTCAGCTTTGAGAACAGTTGCCTTCAGACTGCAGAGTTTTTACACAGGGTGAATCTAACTCAGAGTTCAAAGCCTGAACTGCCTGTTATCCAGTCAGGATGCAATCCAGTTACATCCACAGTTCCAGGTTTGGCCTGTGGAGGCACTGGCAGATGTTACTGTGCTTGAGGGGATTCACCTGCAGTCTGTTTAATAGTGTGTGATGCCATTTACTAGTGTGACATCTTTCCCCAAGGAGAAAACCCTGTGTTCTTACAGAGTTGCATCTCTAAATATAATATCCTGCCCTCCTCATCCTATTCACATTTGTGTTTTGCCAGAACTTGGATGATAGGTATCATCTAAAACCTAGGGATGAATGAACCTGCCAACTTTGTTTTCTCTCAGTGTTCTTATTTTATCAAATGTATGTTTGTTTCAGCCTGTACTTTAAGTTTGTGTTTTAGAGTTTGAATGAACATTTGTATATATCTTTGTTTGCACATCCCCTAATATACAGATTTTGCACACAATTTTGCCTGAAATGCACATTTTTGCAAGCAGTGTTCCTAATATAATGCATGTTAACATTATGTCTGCTATTAGATATATTTGTACACATTTTTGATCAGAGAACTCTATTGCAAAATACACTGAGGTACACCTTTCAAAGGATACCTGAGATTTGGTTCACATAATGGTTTGGAAGTGCAAAATTAGATAAGTTTGCATTAAATGTGACCCAGCTGATTTTCTCCCTCTCCTGCCCCAACAATAAACCCCATTCCCAAACTCTTTCAGGTGTTTCCTACTTTGAGTAATGTAATTTACTCTCTTTGCCCCTGTTGTTTCATACCAGCTGGCCAAGTAGGCCTATGTTCTGCTAGAGTTTCCAGTGAGTTTAAGACAGACTGAATTCCTTTCATAAACTGAGACCGGCCCCTTTCTGAAGCCCTCCCGTTGCTGAGGAAGGAGAGTACACATGCTGCTGTATCTTGCCCCCTCCACCCAATCGCACCACCCCCTTCCTCACTATGTCCCATCCCACTTTTTTTCTCCTTTGTCATACCATACCATACCCTATGTCACTATGTCGCATCTACCTACTTCCCCTGACCACAACACACAAGCTCATCCCTTTTCCATGTCGTGCCCCATTCCCTTTACCATTTCATACTCTCACCCTTTCCTTTATTACACCACACTCTTTCCCTTCCCTTCACTGCATTGCCCCCTTCCCCTTTATCCTTACCTCTTCAAGCTGTGCAGTTGGAGGAAGAAACAAGCTTTGCTCTTCAGAGAGCTGGCCAAGCCAAGATAGTTGGCTCTGGGGGAGTCCTTCAGAACCAAACATGAGAGCATGTCTCAGGAGATGGGACACCTGTCCCACTAGTTCTGAGGAGGGACTCCTCTTTCTGAAGAGCCATAGCAGCCCCTTCCTTGGCTGATGCAGCTGTCTGGAAGGAAGCTTTCCGAGAAAGCCCTGCTGGTCACTCTCTGGGGGCAGTGGACCCTCCTGGTGGGCACAGATGAAGGCACAGATGACAGCAGCTCAGTACTTCTGCTGCATTGGTACCTGAGGCAGGCCTTCACTGCCACCTCCTGAAAGGGCCGGCCCTGAAAGGGGCTCATGGCTTCATCTCTTTTCCAGAGTCTGTGCTGTATCCATCAAATTACTGAGATGAAACCATATAATCTGAGCAGGTGAACTAGGAAGGTGGAGCCTTAAGTGAGAGTGGTGCATCAGGTTAAAGAAAGTACTCTTCTCTAGAGGGTGATCAAAGTACCTTTTAATGTCCATTCACTCTATGGCTATATGCAATCGTTCCTTCCCTCCCACATGCTTGCTGTCACCACCATCCAGCAAAAGGGATGGGTCAAATGAAAAAGTACCTTTATTTTCCCCAGCCCAAAATGAATTGAGACCAAAACTGTCCATAGCACATAGGCGCAGTATTGGTTATCCTGGAAGTCTGGGGATACAACTGAGATGGAGACAAATACTCAAGCAAGAAAAGATGCAAATATCACTGCACTCTGACAGCTCTTGTTCCCCATGGATGCCATCAATAATAGTCATATGACTCATCACTCTCCATGTAATCATCTGGTTCAAGTTTGGGCAACTTGGGAAGGTCCATTTTGGTCATGTTCAGCTGATCTGCAAGTACAAGGCACAAGTGATAAGCCCTTGTAAAAAGTTTATGTCCTTTAATACTTGTCCTTCATTATGGGGGACATTTGGATTCATTCATTAATTTCTTCCCAATATTACAAAAGTGTGGCCCACTTCTCTTCTTAACAGCTTGAGATGTCTTGCCCCAGCTAATTTTTAGAAGGACACTGGAATGCACAGATTTCTGGTGCTGCATGAGGCAAGTTTCCTCAAAAAGTAACTTTTTGATTCAGAAAGTGTTTAAATCCAGTCATTTTAGGAGTCTGTTTACAAATCAGACAGGTGGTTCTTTCTCTTTTCCAGTCCTTTTTGGATGCTTTCCAGGTCTCTCATACTACCAGCTTTTTACAAATAACCATTATAATAAAAATTTTTATTTTAAATTATTTTTTATAATATAAAAAATAAACAGTTTGTCAACAATTAGCATGTATAGTTTGCATTGCTTTCAACTGAAGCTATAAATCGAGTAATCACTAATGCTAGAGATAATAGCGCACTTAACCTGATATAGGCTGAAAATTGTTAATTATATTCCTACTTTTTATTAAATACAGAAGGGAGATCTTAGTATATTAGAGAGAAAGTAGAATTTTGATCTAGAAATTCTGAATGGCTTCAACCACAGGAATGCTCAGGCCTGTGTTTATGGCCTTAAAAAGGAATTCATCAATACAGAAAACACATAATAGCAAATGAAATTGACAGCGCCCGCCCCTCACTGGATTCCCAGTTCCCCCTCCAATGCAAAGTTCACTTTATGGATTTTTTTATAAGTTTTATTCAAAATTATAATCCTAAAAACAAAGAAAAACTAAAAATAATATCAATCATCAAAAACATCGGGCCTGCTGGGTCAGCCCCCACATTTTTTTCCATTTATGATAACTTAAAAACATATTTAAATCTATATGAAGTCCCATTTCTCTAGCCACTTTATGGAATTTTTTAACATCACTATTTTGAGTACTTTTTTTATCTTTTCTTCATAGGGTTGGTTGCCAGGGACACAGGCAAGATAAAACTGAATGTAATGATACCAGGACATGATACTCGTTCAGCTCAGGGAACTGGAAACACAGTAAAAGCTTTATGTTTTTGCAATGTACAGTTCTGCCCTGAGTGTGCAAAGTTAAAAAAAGTATTCCATACATTTAGAATTATGATTTGCAATTTCAAATAAACAATATTTTTCTGGACCCAAAAGTAACATGTCTAGTTGGTATAATCAGTAGAAGTGAAAACATTAGATAGTATTTTAATTCAGTCAAAATGCAGTTCTTTACACAAAACATATGAAACATTGAGTAGTGGAGTAGTACTAATAGCTGCAACAATCTGAATATCAGATAACTCAGAAAAGGGAAAGATAAAAGACCTAGCAAACCAAGGAGAATCTGCTGGGGATTGTGAACATGGAGAAGAGTGTCTAGCATGCTAACCCTAAACTGTCGGAATTAGCCTGAAAAAAAAATTACCACTTACCAGCAGTAAGAACCATAAGGTTGGCAGGGGCTGCCACTTGCCCAACGTTGTTCCTTGCAAAGCAGCAATACGTTCCTTCGTCTGTTATCCTCACTCCTTGGATCTGGAGCCAGCTAGTCACCTCATATTTCTGAGGGCCTCCCCTAAACTGAAGTGAATTAAACATCAATAAGATAGCAGCTGGAAGATACAAGCGTGTGCTTTAAAAAATCTTTCTAGTTGGCTGACTGCTCCTTGGAAGCTGTTTAAGAGTGCCATCCTATATATGTTTACTTAGAAATCAATCCCACTGAGTTCAATAGCATTTATTCCCAGGTACATTGTTATAGGATGATAGCTTAAATATTTCTGAAGAACTATTGAGATAGTGTTTCTATAGTATAAATTAGTTGCTGCAGAGAAATCTAAACTACTGTTAATCCAGAACTACATCTTACTGGGTACATTGTTCTCTCTGCCATTTTATTCAGGAGAGTATTATATTATAATAATAATATACATAATATTAACTGCACAGTCTATTTCTAAAGCAGATTTTTCAAACCTGTTATCTTCCAGAAGTCTTGAATTACAGGACATCCTCCTATCATCTCCAGCCAGCTGGTTTTGTTGTATGCAGGATATCAAGTTAGGGAAGACTGCTCTATAGTATATTAGTTAATGTATTTGCTTTTGTTGTATATTTAGAAAAAGGCACATTGGAATTTCAAAGGTTCTGTTATTTCCCACTCTTAAGGAGGGTGAATTAAGCTGAATGGTTTATCTGAAAAAATCTCCAGTCTTCCCAGTTGCTCTGTTTCATTGTCAGTCTCAGAGACAGAGAAAGAAATTATTTCTTGACATTTGTCCTCCCATGGCTGACATAACTCCCCTCTTTCCCTGTGGCATTTTTTTTTTTTTTTTTGGTTATTCTAACTGTAAGCTTGCCATGAGCCAGAACCCTAAAAAAAAGTCTAAAATATACCTGCCAGAATACGCATTTCCAAAATGTCCACTTCCTATAGGTTTTTCTCCCCAGCTCAATCTTTCTGCCCATCCTGACCACCCTACAGCCCTTTCACCATCCTGGGAAGCATCATGCAGAAAAATTGAAGTGGATGTTTTGGAAATTCCTATTGAGACAGGTATATTGTATCCTATTTTTAGGGTTCAGGATTATCAAATTATGCTTTACATGATAGTGCAAGGGTCTGCAAGATGTTCTGGAAGGCTATAAAGACTGAGCTGTGCTTCTCCAGGAAGTGGACATTATTGAAATGTCTAACAAACAGGTATATTTTAGCCCATTTTTAGTGTTTGCGCTCATGCCCAGTTGAGGGTCAGCATTATTAAAACTTCAATTCCTAGGATCGTGCTAATGCCTAGAGCATGTTTTGGGAGGCAGAAATGTTGTGCTGTACTGAAAAATCTCCAGTAAGTTAACATTGTGGAAATTCTAATTGCCCCAGGTAATTCATCCTATTTTGGGGGCTAGGTTTCTTGCCCAGCTTAGAGCTAGGGTTAGAAAAACAATGCTTTCCACAATGGTGCAAAGGCCAGGAGGGTGGTCAGGAAGGGCAGAGAGATTGAGCTGTGCAGAAAAATCTCCAGGAAGTGGGCAATTTGACAATCCCTTTTAGATCAGGTATATTTAAGTCCCTTTTTAGGATTGGGGCCATGCCCAGCTCAGGGTTACGATTAGAAAAACGATGCTTTCCTGGACCATCAAAAGACTTGGGTGGTGTTCACGAACAGTCGAACTAACAAGCTGTGCAGAAACATCTCTAAGATGTGGACATTTTCAAAATCCATATCGGTGCAGGTATATTTTATCCCAGTTTTAGGGTTAGGGACCATGCCCAGCTTATGCTTGGGATTCGAAAAACGGTGCTTCCCTGTATGGTGTAAACACTTGTAGAGTTTTTGGAAAGGGCAGAACAATTGACTTGTGTTGAAAAATCTCCTTGGCACTGAACATTTTGGAAATTCCTACTGCGCCAGGTGTGAGGTTCTGAGGCAACGTCAGGTCTCTCTCTTCTGGCCAGAGACCAGAATAGCAGCCCTGGTGGTTGCAGGACTGGGCGTACAGTCAACTGCAGCACCAGGGCTTTTCCGAGCACCACCTGGGAGCCCTGAGGGAAGAGCTATATAAGAACCGACCCTTCCTTCCAGGTGCTGCCTCAGCAATGAAAGTTTTTGACATTGTTTTAGCTCCCTGTGCCTTCTGGAACCTGTTTCTGGAAACTTTGCCCATCCCCCTGTTCCTGCCTCCACTTCTGGACCTTGCCCACCTTCCCAATCTTCACCTGCTCCACCTTCTGCTCCCCTCCCAGGCACCTGCTTCTCCTTGGTTTGTCTCTCTGGCTTTCGACTCCTGACCAGCTTTGACTACTCTTTTCTTTTCGGACTGACTTACCTTGTACTTCTGTTACTGGCCTTGACCTCTGGACTGCTTGACTGCGATTTGGAATAGGCCCTCATAGTGTACCTGTTGTCTGGTACCTGGTGCCCTGATCTGATAGCCAGCTGCCCACATCCCAGACCATGCCACCAGATATATTTCAGCCCCTTATTAGTAGTAGCGCTCTTCCCCAGTTTAGGGTTCGGGTTAGAAAAACGGCACTTTCCATTATGGTGTAGTACATTCTTTATGAGGACCAATGCTTTCCAACCTATTCACAAGTGATCTGGAATTAGGAGTGAGTTGTGATGACATTAAACATTTTAAGGTGGTTAAAACAAAACGGAATTTTGAGGCGTTCCAAAGGGATTTCTGCAAGCTGGGATAATGAGCATCAAAATGGCAAATGCGGTTAGTGTAAGCAGCTGTAGAGTAATGCATGTTGGAACAAAAAAAAAATGAATTTCAAGCATACGAGGATGGGATCTGAACTAGCACAGACTGAGCAAGTAAGGTATCTCGGGGTAGTAGCGGGCAACTCAATGAAAATGCCGGTCTTGTGCACAGCTGCTGCAAAGAAGGCATGCTAGACATTAGGAACAGAACAGAAAAAAGAAATCCCAAAATCTCATTTCCTTTATACAAATCTTGGCATGACCACACTTAGAATATTGTGTTCAGTTCCGGTCACCTTACCTGAAAAAGGACATTATTGTGTAGGAAAAAGTACAGAGAAGGACAACAAAATGCCCAGGGGACTGAAGCAGCTCCCCTGTGGGAAGCAGCTACAACAAGTGGATTGTTTAGCTTAGGAAAAAAGTGAGTAAGGGGAGACATGATAGAGGTGTTCAAAATAATGCATGGGGTAGAGAAAGTAGAGAAGGAGACATTTTTCTCCCTTCCCCATAACACTCAAAGCCAGGGTCATCCCATGAAGCTGATTGGTGGGAAGCTTAGGACAGGTAAAAGGAAGTGCTTCTTCACATAGAGTACTGTCATGGGAAGTGGTGATGGCCACCAATCTGGGTGGCTTTAAAAGGGGATTGAACAGATTCATGAGGGAGGAGGACATCAGTAGCTACTAGCCTTGCTGGTCATGTGCGACCTCCTTCAGCGGGGCTGGCCTGCCTGCATATACCAGTTGCTGAGGTGCTTGGGCAGGAGGAGGTCTTGCACCCATCCTGCTTGAGGGATCCCAGCTGGCTTGCCACCATGTGTACAGAGTGCTGGACTAGAAGGAGCTTTAGTCTGATCCAGCATGGATTTCAAATGTTTTTATATTCATCCAATAGATTATAGAATGCATAGACACAGTCAGGCAGCTTTTCAGAATTGGTAAAGTAACCTAACCTAACAAAGCAATTGCCCCAGTGAAACCAATTTATTGTGCAATTCTATTAATGCCTACAAGAAGTGCATCCTACTGTGTTCAGTGGGGTTTATACCCAGGTAAATATAAATAGCATTGCATCCTTATAATCCAGGTAGAATCCCAACATTCAGTAGTGATTTAGCAGTAACCTTGATAGCCTCATCTGGCTTAAGGCCAATACCCTCCCAGTGAACATTTTTCTATGCAATATATTCTCTAGTGTTTTGCGCAACTGTTTTTAATTAACTCCTGGCTATGCTGTTTCCTTCTGCATATCACACCATTGATTTAACATTTCCCTGCAGGAAAACAATTCCTGGTGCCAGTTTTAATTGGTTCAGTTTTATCCCTTCATCTGCTTCCTTGGACCAGTGTCAGTGTGCTTGAGGCATCTGGTATCAAAGGGACAATTGATGTATAGCCACCAAGCACAGTCAGGTGAAGTGGCATTCAGTCTAAATTTGAAATACTATCACAAGCATTATGCTACTTTCCCTCCACTCCCCACCCATAACACAGAGCCACTCCAGCCTCTTAATTTGGCAGTGACACATATTTTTGCCTCACCCAAACACTCCATATAATAGCGCAGAATTGTAGTTTCTATAAAAGTTTCTCAGGACTTCCTTACACACCCTCTAAATGGATGGGTATAACAGTGGCTGCCCTAGAGTCTCTCAAGGTCTATTTTGGGCTAAATCTCCAAGCCCGTTAACCCTTCTGAGGAAGAAGGGACCTTAAAAAAAGAGAAGACAATGAAACCTCACAGCAAGAAAGAAGATGGGATAGGGAACAGGATAGATCCTAGGGATGCAGTTGTACTTTCAGCAACCCTAAGAGGTGATCCAGGGAAAAGAGAAGCTCATCTGGAAAAACAGACTGATTTTCCCATGTCTAAAGCAGGCTCTCAGGTTGGAGGCACAGCAACACAACAGCAAGCAGGACAGCAGAAGACCTAAAGTTAACCACATGGGATAGAAGATCTTAATAATGGGAGGCAGCTGCTAAAAGGAGGTGTAGCAAGTCCACAAAAAACCTGAGTAATCAGGGATGATTAAAATACAACTTCATACACTGTCCATATATCCAAACCATTCCCACCCTCCTGAATACTTGCTAGGTCATCCAGCTCACCTGAACTGAAATGTGGGGGTCATCTCCAGGAAGCAGCATGTCCAGTCCCTCCTTTCTCCATTCAATAGATGCCATGGGGTATGCAAAGACCTCACAGCCAAAGATCACATCTTGCCCAGTGACGTTCCAAATGTCATATGGAGGAGATATGATGTGGGGCTCTGGGAAGAACCAAGACAGATTTGAGAAGAATCTGCTTATGAAAACACTTCTTCATGCTAGATTCATGAGTTCACCCAACTTGGTCTAGCTAAGATCTTATTCCAAGCATCCCCTACAACATGCTTTTATCCTATGGGGTAATGTTGTTTTCCTTTAGTTTGGAAGCCTGAGGGCAGGGCTTTTGTTCTTTTAAAATTTTGTAGAGCCCCTATCAATTTTAGGTTTTGACATCATCATCATCATCATCATCATCATCATCATCATCATCATCAATACTTCAGCACATTGTACTGGGCTTTTATTTCCTTCCAAAGAATCCAGAATTTTTATGATTGGGCAAAATAGTCCTCCTTTGTCATGCCCACCAGCAGCTATTAGTAAATAACATGTTTGCATCATGGCACATCTGTGAACCAGGGCCCTTGGCCCCTAAACGATGGTCCGGTGCTTTGTCACAGCCATTTAAATGAAGTGCTTCCTAGGGATGCTGCTTCTGCATCCTGTTGCTGGGGAAACATGACAACCTTATGGCAACTGCTAATCAGTCTGCTTTGTCAGAGCCTTTGCTTTGATTTTAAGCTTCGCAGTTCCTTCATTTTTCTCCTATTTTTAGGTTTGATGTCTGGGGAAGGACTGTCATTCAGTGTTAGAGTACATGCTTTGCATACAGAAGTTACCAGATTTAATCCCTGCTGTCTTCAGTTTTACTTTGCCTTTTGATGACCGAGTAGCAGGTGGTGAGACAGCCTTATATTTGAGATCTTAGAGAGCTGCTGCCAGACAGAGCAGAAAATACTTACCTAAATGGACAAACTGACTGGGTTAGGACAACACTGTATCCCACACTCAGTGGTTGACTATGGGTTGAGATGGGTTTCCCTTGTGCTTCGGGTTGCTGAAACATGGGTGATCATGTTCATGTTGCCTGAACCTAGCTGCACAAACAACCCATGACTTGTTAACCACAGACAATGAAGAGAACCCATGGTTTGTTGTTGGGTTATGAACTGTGGGTTCAGACATGTTTCAGCAACAACCCATGGTCCAATGACAGCCTACCTTCTACACATACTCAGTCCTTGAACTCAGGATTGTGAACACAGTCTGTAACCTAGTAGGACGCAGCTTCTCGTCTTTCACTACAGTTTTCCAGTTATTGCAGTGTTGTGAGGCCATACATTAGCGATTAATTTACCATTCCCAGTGCCACAGTCTTGGCCACCTCTAGTGCTTTATCCCAAATGGCCATGATTTCTTTTAATAGCTTCCTCTCAACCCATTAGAACATCAAATTTTATTCATCTGTTTCAAGATACACACCGCAGGGCAGGTGTCAAGTGTAGCTCACTGGACTTCTGCCTTGCAAGCAAGCAGTAACAGCCATGAGAAAACATGAGGAGGACTAGCACTTGGCAATGATACTGGTGAGAAGAGAGACTCACAGCAAGAAAGAGGCCATTGAGGGCCTCTTGGCCATAGCTTTCAAGAACCTGGAGCCACCACTGCTCCCTCTCCACGCTCCTTTATTTTCAAGGCCAAAATAGACATCACTGTAAACAGCAGTTCCATGTCTAGTTCTCCTCCACCCTCCCCAAGGTTACCACAACCTGTAGTGCTGTCATCACAATATCTCCACCTTCTTTGCCCCACTCCATATCATTAGCAACTGCTGCAGCCGGCAAATAAGGTCAGGAAATGTAGGATACCGTGTCACAAAGTGCTTTACTAGACCAAACTGTTAGTTGTTGAATCTGCTTTTGCAGATTTGAAATCTCAGTTTTACCCAAAGAATAACTTTTGGGAAGTTGTCCTTGCAAAATCTCAGCTATTTCTTGTATGGGTTCACCCTATGCACTGAAGATTGGATCACCCGGATATGCCCATTGCAGACAACAACAAAACCTTAACCAAGGATGAAACCCTCTGAGAAAACCCCTGTGAACTTGGTCCTCACAGGATAACATAGAACAGAACGAAATGTCTTTTCTGTGTGCTGATGCATGCGCATCACAGCTAGGGTGAGCCATGTATCAGTGACAGTGCACATGCTTTGCATGCAAAAAGTCCCAAGTGCATTCCTTGGTGTGTACAGTTAAAAGGATCACAGAGAAGATCATGGGAAAGGCTCTGTCTAAGACCCTAAGGACAATGGCACTGGGCTAAATGGGCAAAAAATAGGTAGCTTCTGATGAGCAACTTCTCATTTGACCAGCTGTCGGCCTCTTAACTTCACCAGATGTACCTTGTTCTTGGAATGGAAGAATGGGGAAATTGTGGCTTCCTATTTTATTTTCAAAAACCCAGTTATTGTGGTTTATTATAGAAATACTGAGAGAGCTTGTGGTGGCTCTTACCTGATTCACAGGGTCCTTCGTGGGCCACAGTGAGATTAATCTCTGGCTTGGAGTTACGCACTTCTTGGAATTTACAGATTTGTGCATAGGTCTTGGAATCAGAGCCACAGAGTGCCTGGTTGGATAGGCAAGCGCACTGGGGTTCAGGCACCTCTCCATGCCGTAGATCCCCAGAATCAAGGCGGCACTCCAAGTGATCTCCACATTTGCCATAGAAGTGGTTGGTATTGTCCAAGTCACAGATCTGTCCCTCTAGATTGGCGCACTCCCAACAGCAATCACAGGCATCCAGCACCACTCCAGCAAGGCAGCCACGTGGGATGGGACAGTCTTCCAATCTACATTCCACACAGCTCTCCCCTTCCTCCAGAAGCCTTTGCCAGCCACGCTGAAAATAATCTGGGGCAATGGGCAGAGCCCGACTAAGTACATCCCAGCACAAAAACAACAAAATGAAGATGACCTGGAGTGGGGCTAGGTTAGCTGGCCGAGACATTCTTGGGTGTTCACTGGAATGTGGCATCCATGCACTCTTTCTAGTCATTGTCATTCCTTGGACCCTGGAATCCTCAACAGCATCCACAACAAGCTTCTCTACAATGCCATCAGCGGCTGCAAAAAAGAGAAATGGGACACTGATGAGGTTGATGTATTCTGGCCCAACCATTAAATTCACCTCTCAGATGGAGCAAAATCTCCTTGTTTTCCATGGTCAGTTCCAAAATGGTGACTTCTTTTTGAACCAAGATGAAAGACTAGCAATTCTAAATGCTACTGAGCTTGGTAGATTATTTATGCATGAGCTTAAGTAGTTGCGTTTTAGCCAAGATGTATGCAATGCACATAACAGGAAGGCTCATTCTTCCCACAAAACTAGTTTTTTGGAACATTACGTTACTCAGACTTAACTCTGCAGTACATTGCTTTGGACACACAAGTAGTCCCCTGCCTTTTGCCATAATTAAACCAAACCAAATAGAATTCTTGACACACCGGTTTCCTTTCCTCAATTGTACCTACTCACCCCAATTCACCCTACCCTAAAATGTGATGGGGCCCAGTAAGTTCTATTGTATATATTAGAGCTACCATAGGAGTCAGATCACAGATTGTCTTCATCGTTTGAGAAAAGAAACATTTGTTGTCTTCTCGAAATCTGTTTCCCAGATTCAGTGATGCATTTATTTTGTGTGTGTATGTTAAATATTGATGTGCCACCTTTTAGAATTAGATAGCCAAGACATTTTATATTTTAAAAAACTCATAAAAAAATTACAATAAAATTGTAATAAAAATCACAACAAGAATAAACATTAAACAAATCAATGAAAAGCCTGCATGTAAGATATCAAGGTTAAAACAACCAGTTAAAAGCACTGGCTATTCTTCAGTTACACCGATAGAACATCTGTGAAGAAGTCTTTAAAGCATCCAATGCATCTCCATAATGATGGGGCCACCAAAGAAAAGACCCTGCTGTCCTCTGCCTGCCAGTCCTGTGGATCTTTCTGACAGGCCCTCAAGTAGGACAAATGCAACTGATCTTAACGGTTAAGCAGGCTTATACAAGTGTAGTCACATGAAGGGCTTATATAGGATATTAAACTCCTTTCATGTAGTCCTACTTCTTTTCAAGCCTCCATTTCTATTAATTATATTATTGAATTCCAACACATCTCAAATGCAACAGGTTGTATTATATTCAGCTTCACAGTGACATGCACAGGCCTATAGCTAATAACTTGGTGGGGATGGGAATTAAGCAGGCAAGGCCTCATCACAGAACAGTCAGAATAAAAGTACAAGTAGCCTAAAATATATTGCTGCAGATTCCATCCCAGATATGTATCCTGATTTAGGTGGTAATTTAAAAAAAAAAAAAATGCTTCTCAAACCCTTGTGAGCCATGCTGCACCTACTAAATTCTTCCTTCTGCAGAACCTGCTTATTGCAGGTAACGATGCTTTTCCTCCTTTGTATATAGTGACTCTATTTAGGTGATAATTTGAGTTATTATGGGATATCATCTGTATCTACTTTAAACATATTGATTTTTCAGCACAGGTTTGCACTCTAAAGCAGCTGATCAATAGGCAGAGAGCTTGGCACCGTATTTCTTAAGACATAAATGTTGTGGGTGTCATGCTGAAGATTCCAGAAACAGGAATGGTGAATTTTTGGGATGCAGGTGAGAAGGATTGTGTAATGATGAGCCTGAGGAGGAACACATAAGCAAAACCTTAAGGGATGCAATTCAAGATAAGCAATACAAAATCTTTAATTCTAGGGTGCTTCTCTATGCAGAATAAAAGGCCAGGCAATCTCAGGGCAACAGCAAATGCAAATTTTTGTCACTTCACATCATGTCCTCCTATTCAGCACAATTTTAGCATAGAAAAACAGAATAGCCAGCAGGTGGTTATGGATTATTGTGATATCAAGGCAGAAATGCCGACTTCTAGTCTATTTAAACCACTGCTCTTTATCATAAAATTATGATGTGAATTCCAGCCTTGCCTTTCAAATATATTATACAGGCTTTATTTTAGACCAAAAAGGGATCACAGAGAGAACAGTCATACTGACAAAAATATCCACTCCATGAATAAGTTATTCTTGTCCATGATCATTTTTCTAAGCCAGTTCATTCAAGATCTCACAGACTGCTTGATTTCAACCATGCAGTGGCCAATGGTACCGGGACATCTGTTGCATTGTATCAGATATCTAACAGTTGTTCTTAAAGCAACATCTCTCAACTGGGAACAAGGGTGTGTGGTTGCTATTTTTGTATATCAGTTGCAGCCAATAAGTATAAGGGAGGTTTCTCCTCTTTTCTCCAATATGGTACTCTTGGTTCTTACCACCGCAATCTATTCATTTGCCACAGTTGAAGAAAGATACTTTGGATGGCATAGAGTTGTGCTTCATTAGCAACTTCCTTTGGAAAACTTTGCTGAATAGATTTGATTGTGAACAACATTTGAGGTCGTTAAGAATTTTCCTTAGCTGCAATTAGTTAGTGCCCCCATGTTCCTCCAAAGCATGAAATTTGGCTTGCTCACCCAAGTCACTCAAGGTTATGAACATGTTGCTTTCCATGACATACTTTCCTCTAGACTGAAAAGGATGCAAAATAAGTGGACAATCCTCCTTACCGCAATGGTTAGATTAGGTTGACGCCTTGGACTTTTATTCTATAACTGGGGTGTAATATCACCACGTAGCAAGATTCCCTTACTATCATATCCAAAACATGATTCTTCTCTTGGAGTCACAAAGATCTTCCATTCGAATGTCCACTTTATGCCTCATGTATCTGCAAACTCTGGTGTCTGAGGTCCCTCCCGCTCCTTTGGCTTATTAGACAAAGAGATATATTCTTGCTAATAAAAGGGAAAGTTAACTGTTGTGCTGTTCTACATCACACCTATACCCAGGTTTTTTCAGTTTCTCTTTCTACTATCTCTGTTAGGTTTCTCTGCTAACCCAGATTTGTTTTCTAATGGACTGAATTGGCAACTTGCAATTTTTGTTATATGTAGGAAATAAAACCGCACTCTGTTATTACAGAAATGCATGGATGAACACTGTAAGCAACAAGGCCATTACATAGGAACAATACAGTAAGATTTCCATTGGATTTTAGATAAAGCTAATTCATACCAGACGTTGCTCTATTGCTTTATAAAAAGCGCACTCCACACAGCCCTGGGCATTAAGGGCCATCTAGTGACAGTCAACCCTTCCCCAAATTGTTCTCCTCTACTCTCTCTTCTTCCACCAGCCCTCTCCTAACCGCAGACATGCATGTTTCATACCAGACTTTGAGCTGGCTAGCCACAATGATAATACAAGCTAGTATTGCAAGCAACACCTCCATCAGCATGATAGACCTTGGGCACACATGATTTTGATGATGGTGTGGGGTGATGATGATGATGATGATAACAATAATAAAGTATTCCAACTCACACACTTGGCTAATAACCTAAGGCAATAGTCCTATGTATTTTTGGATGAAAAACGTCCTGCATCTCCCAGAGTTCCCCAGCTAGCATCACTGACTGTGGAATGCTGGATGTTGTAGGACTTTTGTCTGTTGAAATATGCATAGGATTGTGCCTTAAGATTCTGTTAAAAGTGTCTGAGGGGGAATATTTGCTGCCAGGTTAAACTACATAATGAAATTAAATGTTGGTGAGAATGAGTGGAGTACATTTTTGCTGTTCTGAACAAATAGCATCTTCTTGGTTGTCTTATTTTTGCTGTGCCGGTTCAGAACTTTGCTCAGCTTTGGCTACAACTTTCTCAAAGAATGTTGAATAGTCAGTGACTGAGACATGAAGCTAGCAGGGACTTTAGAGGCCACTTGCTCCATGCTTCGCTTGTAGGCTGGATTCCTTGGACCTGCCCCATCTCTGACAGATGTTTATCTAACCAGTGTTTAAGTGCTTCCATGGATATGTATCTCCCGTGAGTGAAAATCTGGAGCCAAGTCTGAGATACTAACATTTCCAGAAATGATTCCAAGGGTTTCAGAAATCTTAAGGTTACCTTGAGATTTAAGGATTTCTCAGGAAACTGAGCAGTTAACTTGGAGGAAAAACTTCTGAAAGCATCAGAAGCTGAATAGATATCACTATATAACCCTTTCTTATTTTAAATGGTCTGTCTGATTTGAATTGCTTTAATCCAGAAAATCCTCATAATGTACCCCTCATTCATCTTTTGAGAACACTCCAGCTCCTTAACATACTCAATATATACTAGATAGTGTAGTTCCAAAGGACCCTGTATTTTAAATCTGGCAAAACTTATGCTACCTGTGCTTTGAGCCAGTGGTTGAAAGCACTTACCTTATCTCAGACTTCGCAAAGCCTGTGGCTGATTCAAAATCTTGCTTCGAATGTCTCCTGAATATCCCCTTCTGCCGGGTTATGCTGGATGATTTTTGCCTTTTCCAATGGATTATTTTGGCTGCATCTCTGCTTGGAATGAGGACCAGTGATGTCACAATGAAATGTGATCCCCGGGCCCCAGCCCTCTCCACATTCCCACCTCCAATCCACAGAGAGAGAAAGAGAGAGGGAGAGAAGACAGACAGAGAGACAGAGACAGACTTAGGCACACTAAACTTGTTTTCCTACTGAATGGCCACAAATTAAGCCCAGCAGCCGTCTCCCTCTCTGCTCCTGGCTCTGTGAACCACAAAGAAGCCACAATTGTAACAAGACACCTTGCTCAGTGCCTGCTTAGAGAGCAGTATCTAGGCAGAAAGCAAGCAAGCAAGCAAGCATGAGGGGTGGGGGAATTGTTAGTGGCATGAACTGGAACTCAACATGCCTAGCAGGCAGCTGAGTGTTCTAGGGAAATGTCTTTTCAAAGCAAGATCTGTCAGAGCAGAGAATGCCCTTGAAACTGCCAGTGTGCCTGCTTCAGCTTGCTAGTGATTAAAAAGCCAGCTCAAGGAAGAAATGAACCAAGGGGCAGAATCAGTGATAGATGGCCTGGCCATAATGCCGGTGTTCTAATGACCAGAAAAGGAGAAGCTGCAGAGAGCTTGTTTCCCACTTCCCTACTAGAAGGAACATCTAGAAGAGCTTTGAAACTAAGAATAAGCAGCTGAGTTTTGCTTTGTTCCTCCCCACTCCCAAGCCTTTGTCCTTTTTTGTCATGTCTTTTAAACTGTAAGCCTTCAGGCAGGGACTGTGTAATGCAAAATGCTCTGGGAACCTTTTTTATTTTTATTTTTGGCCGAAAAGAAGGATAAAAATACTGTAAATAAGTAATACCTTATGCTCTGATACTGGCTTGTGTTTCATTATATATTACCCACCTTCTCTATAAATGCTCAGGAATGATTACAACCTTATGAAAACAAAATACTAGTGAAAATACACAGTGTTTGAAACTACTGACTTCAAGAATATAACACTAAAATTAGCATCTTCTTGTTCATGCCCAATCACAAATGTTCACCTAAGCAAAACATAATCCTTACAGCATTTCCAAGAGGCAGAATGGCTCTTTGCCTGCCCTTCTTATTCCAGATGCTGCAAGGATGGCAAGCTTCAAAGGGCATTCTCATTGGTTCAGAATGGCAGTGCTGAGATGGGGAGAGGCTAGATACCAAGCCTTTGCTGCCAGGGCAACTGTTAAAACACGAGTGTACAATATTTTCAGCAAGTTGCATGTATATTGATGGCTTGGGAGTCGAGGCACTTGCATATACGCACATAAGCACCCACCCTAATAATGATAGCATTTTTGTCACGGCCAGCAGTGACCGCAGCAGCAGAAGAGCTATCTGTATGATGAAGGTGGGAGGCAGAGGTTGGGATTTGGCTAAGAAGACTGGAGTTAAGGCCTTGAAGTGGGGATGCACGGGCCTAGAGGCTACAGGTTGCACACCCCTGGGTTTAAACAGAGCAACTTCTGGAGAGAGGGCACCGAATGCTAAACTAAAAGGCATTGTGCCTTACAGCTACTCCATGTTTTCTTTCCTGACAGACCTTTTCTAGTAAGAACGGATAAAAGAAGTCAGGAAAGGCTAGACAGTGATGACCAAAGCTGAACCCATCATACGTCTCTGTGAATGAGGTGGTGTGATTGTACAATAAAAGACTCATCTGGAAGCACCCTTTGGTTCAAGACAGAATCCAGAGCCTATTCAAGCCAAGATAGGGCATGGATTATTTGGGATAAATGCCCAAAGAAAATATTAACAGATTAATATTAATCTAAATATTAATAGAGAGGTTGGAAAATACATTGATAAAGTAATTGTGATTAATGTGCGTGTACCCACGAATGATTATCCAGTTAGGTTTCATGAATGTTTTATTCAGTTGGTTAGATTGCTTATGATTATCTGGTTGTGGGTGGAGACTTTAATTAGATGTTATATGCTTTGCGAAACAGGAGTATTCCTTCTCTCATGAGGCAAACGGTGGTTAGATGTACACTACAGACCTGCACAGAACAGTCAAACTAGGATCGCTTGAAGAATTTTGCATTCCAACAAAAGAGACTAAATTTAAATTTTGCCGGTTTGACATAAGTGTTTTAGATTGTATTTGGTTGTTGTTTTCTATATCCTTGTTACAGCAAATAACTGTAAGACCAGATGCACACCTTAACGTCATGAGGGAGTTGAGAGTGTCGGTGAAGCCAAGAGCAATGCTGTTAGGATGCCAGATTCTCTTGATAGCCCAATCTCCTAGCTGGGCCACCCAAAATAGGATGGTCAAAAGCTGAGACACCAGACCAAGATGCATCCATCCTCTTAAGGAGTAATAGTCACAACAGCAGAAAGAATGATGGGACAAGGAAACTCCAGTAGGGCAACTACTGGGTAGCAGCATTAGTTAAAGCTGGCACTGGATTTTTCACAGACAATGGCAATAGCAATGGTTACTACTGCACAGAAGAAGGTACTGATAAACCACTCTGGAATATTTCTTATCTTGAAAACCTTATGAAAAAACAATCAAAATGAAACAAGAGATAGCGCCAGAAGATGAGACTTCCATGAGAAGCCACTCAATCAGCTATTGGGAAACAGCAAAGGACTAGGACAAATAGCACTGTAACTAATGGTGAAATTTTCCCGATAGGAAAAATGGCAACACTAGAGCTATTGTGTTTTGGGCACATCATAAGAAGGAAACCTGTGAGGACTGCTGGAGAAAGTTGAAGGCAGAAGAAGAACAAGAGCAAATATGAGATGGATCAGCTCCATAAAGGAAGCCACTGCCATGACTTTACAAGAACTAAGCAGGGCTATCAAGGACAGGACACCTTGCAGGACATTCATCATAGGGCTGCCATGAGTTGAAGAGGATTTGACAGCATGTAACAATAAAATCTAAGTATTTCTAAATCTGGATCCAACCCAAAAGGTTTAGCATTGAGTGAAAAGCTCATGGAAAAAGGATTATGGAGCACATGCTAAAGCTCAGCCAAGAGTTATATGGAGTGCTTGCTTGGACTGCTGGGTCTTGCCATTGCCCATACAGTCATACTTTGATTCTGAAGTATAACTGATGTTCTTATTTTATTTATTCATTTATTTATTGCTATATTTCTGCCCTACCTGTCCAAGGAACTTTAATTTAATCATAAATTAAAACAGACAATCTAACAATAATATAAAGCAGTGCACATTTAACACTGACATACATACACACACACAAACACACATACATAAAGAGATATTAAATATACTCACAACAGGAGGGGAAAAGCAGTTAAATTGAAACATCTTACAAAAACACAGATGTCTTTACAGGGAGCAGTAACTGTACAAACATTTCATTTTTGTTTCAAATCATGTAAACATATCCTGTTCCCAACTGTAAAAATCAATGTGAGCAAAAGAACATGTTCTCCAAAAATTTTCATAAATTCCCAAACTTGTGCTTGCATTTAAAAATGTGCATTTTTTTTTTAAAAAAAGTGCATTTCCTCATTTTGTGGGGGGTTCACATTTCTGTACACTTAAAAAAATGTGAATTTTTCCCATTCAAAACATGCACTATCCCAATTCCAATGATATAAGAAAGAGCAAATGAACACAGGTTAGATATGTTTCAAGATGCTGGTTGGAGAATCTGGACAACTGCAAAAATCACATTGTTCCTAAATCATCAATACCATTTAATTGGGGTCTTCTGAGGTACAGAGTTGCAGTGGTCCTTGTGTCCCAGTTACAGCATCACTGGTTTATGTTCTAATTGGTGATCATTTTCTTAATGGTGATTAGCTATTTAGATCCAGATTAATCCTTTGCCCTCAAGAAGCATTTGCATTTCCAAGTCTCTGCATAATGCCTTCAATATTAGGAGATCAACATTACCGATTTCAACAGTAGTTGAACACTAGTGTCTGTTAGTAGCAATAGCTCAGGGCCGTCAAATACCACAGGTCTTCTTCTGTTCCTACTGCCTTTTTCACTTGCTCTGGCAACCAGGGTTCCTCTATGGGGGTCACTGGTGCTCAGGGAGTGGAGTGTGGGGAAAGTGCCAAGGAGATAAAGTCAAAATGATGCCAGGGAAAGAAGACTGCCATGTATACAACAGCCTTCTGTTAGCCCTTTAGTTATATGCTATGCTATACAGTTGCCATAGCTCAAAGCATTCTTCACCCCAAAGGATCATCACCATTGCAGGCAACCCACTATGAGAAATAGGAAAGGAAGCATTTTTCCCTAACATATATTCAAGATGGGATCCTGAAACATGGATGCAGGAAACTTTCACTGCAACATCATTAACTTGAGTGTCCAGAAAACCTGCCAGGAAAGTGCCTGAACCCAGAAAAAAATCAAGTGGGACAGAGGAGACTCTAGTCAAAAAGGTAGCTTTCATTTTGTGAGGTGTTATGGATAATCCTGAGGAAAGTAGCAAAGATAAACAATGAGAAAACACTGGGAAGAAAAACATTTCTTCTACTGTGAATTTTTGCAAGCCACAGCTTTGAGCTGCAATTAAACCTAGGAGGAGAGACTGTAATTTAAAAGTTCATGAGATAACCCTGGTTTGCCTATGTTTCGTGCTTGCAGTTGTCCTGTCCTGTGCAAAAAAAAAAAAAGCCAATGCTGTTTGTACTGCTTTTCCTTTATAATGCTCAAAGTATTTTCTCCTTTGGCTCATACACATAAGAAACCTCAAAGTGTTCTTTGTTCAAGGATTTTTTTCCATTATGGGTCATCATCAGCACCTTGGATGGCAGACAAGTAACAGGGGGACTACTCAATACATTTGCAAGGCTGGAGCTCAGCCTACTTGAAAGTGAAGTTGCTTGGGCCTGATTTGAAAGAGAGGCCGAGTGGACAAAGAATACTTACGTGTGGGGGTTCCACGAAGCCTGGCTTCACTCACACTCAGAGCGTTCTTAACTCATGGGCTACCCAGACTACACTAGCCTAGAACACTGTTTCGCAATGCTAAAATGTCTGAATGTGAACCAACGCTTGTCCTGCTGTCTCTTTGGAGGCAGGAAGAATGAGGCATTCTGTCCTCCCCAATTCCACAATTATGGGAGCACCAGCAATGTGCACACAAACACACAAACACAATTCCCTTGTGTGCGCTAGGACTGTCCAGTCCTTCTAGTTCATGCACACGGTTTTCTTCCCTTGCCAGCCATCTGGGTGGTGTCCAAATGAGCTACTGCAAGCCTGTACTCCTTACCTCCCGGGATAAACAGCACAACAAAGAAGATCCGCCTTGTGCCTTGTATCCAATGAACACCTATGAGAACTTTGAAACTAAGAACTGGTGGCAGAGTTTTGTTTTGTTTTCTTCCACCCTCCCAATCTCCTCTCCTTTTGTATCATGTCTTTTAGGTTGTAAGCCATGGGGTGTACGTAGTTAATCTGGGAGAATTTTTTGGATGGCAGGGCAAAATGTTGTAAAGGAACAGTTAAAAATAAAAAGCTATTCGTCAGGTGGAGTGATGCACACTGCCTCTGCTGCGTGGGCTTGCAGACACTGAACTGGCAGAATGTGAAGAGACTGCTCACAATGGCTAGAAGAACTTTTTCTTAGGGAACAGCATCCCTCACCTCATTAGATTCAGTGAACCACCACCCACAAGGGAATCCAGTTTGGTTGCAATTCCCATCTGCTGTGAGTCCGGGTGCCTAATCAAGCTGGTCGGAAGTCTATAGTTCTTAGAACAAGCCATGGGGCTGCATTGTGAATGGTATAATCCTCAGCATTACCAGCTAGTTCATAAATCTCTCTAGTCTATGCCCTTTCACAGCTTCCACTCACTGCTCCCTAAGCAGGAATTGCTCTGTAAGTTTTCTTGGCAACTGCCCAGATAGCTGAGGAAATGAGCCGACAGGCCTGCCTCCTGCCGGCACCTGATTTGGAACCCCTTCCTATGCAAACACAGAGAAATCCCATGGCTGTGAGCCAAGAAAATCAAACACAGCCTTTTTTAAAAACTCCATTGTTAGTTTTAGTTCTTTTTCCAAGACCTATGGAGAGACTGGGAAGAAGTTTGGTACAACAGTAAAAAGTTTCTAAGTAGAGGGACAATTAATAAGCCAGAGACACTTGGATACTTCATCTTTCATTTTAATTTTAGAAGTAAGTTTCTAGAGCTCATGAAAATGTACAGAACACAAAAAAAGATAGTACTTTTGTTTAGTCTTCCAGGGGAAGATAATTGAACTTTGCCAACTACAATAGTCTCACATTCTCCATCCTTCCCAAAGTTCCACAAGTCATGATAGTTTTCTTTCCCTATGCTCTAACCCAGTTCTTAACTGGGAGGGCTGCATAGGAGGGATACATGTCATTGGACCAACAGATAAAGGATTACACTATGACAGAAGCAGCACCCAGTCTTGGTGGGTGCACATGAAATGGTTCTTAAATTATTCCATTGCCTAAATTTAGATTTGGTTAGGTGTGGCCATCAGGTACATAGTGAAAAGGGCTCCACGGTGGCCTCATCCCTTTAGGAATAATCCAGAACCCTCCCTAAATGTTCCAGTGTAATTTAAAAAAAGGAAATTAGCCCTTCTAGTTGCATAAGTATAAGGAAAATATGCAGGCTGATCACCCAGAAGTAATTAAATTAAATCGAGTGTATTAAGCTACTATGTTTGTGTTCTCCAGTTCTTAAGTCTGTTTACTATAAAATGTCTGGCTATGAGCCTGTAAAGAATTTTTAATTTCCCACACATTGCATATCACCTTCCATAGGAGATCTGTTTCGATGCAAAACAGCAGTCACAAGAAAAAGCCTGCCAAAATGAAATGTAATGCAGGGGAGCCGGAGTGCCTGTGTCAGTGGGACTCTGCAGATTTCCTTCTACTCTATGTGAGCTCTCCATGGTGCTCCATGGTGGGGAGCCTGTTTGGGGGATGGCTCTCAGCATTATGGGTGGCTCCCATAAAGTTCATAACAATAGCTGCAATGGTTAAGGAGTCCCTCTAACATAGGAATCGCTAGCCTTCCCTGGTGTGACAGGCACCATCCATGGTAGCCATTGAGGTGGAACATAACTGAAAGAACATAAGAAATGCCACATTAGATCAAGGTCAGTGATCCATTTAATTCAGTAATTGGTCTGACAGTTGCCGGCCAAGTGCCCAAAGGAAAGTCACACTGTACAGGCAGACCATGGCACCAGATACCTGCTGCTTTATTTCCCATTCTTTTTCTAACAGTTCATAGTAGTGTGCTTGTCTTTTAATAGCCTAAGGTTTCTGGGCTAGAGTTGGCTTCAGATTTTGAGAACCAAGTGTTAAGCCAAGAGAAGAGGGATGAGGGCCAACACGAATGGAGAAACTGATATAATATCAGATAGAAGGTGGGAGGCCTTCAGATTGCCCAGAAGACAGAATTTCTGCTATGGAATCCACTGTTCATGTATGTGAGACATTATTGTTGTTAATCAGCGAGAAGTCAAAAGAATTTTTCTTTGCACATGCTCAAGTTGCCTCTTTCGCTGTCATTCATTTTGCATGGACCACAGCTGAATATGAACCTGGGAAGTGGAAATTGGTTTTCTAAGGTTAGCCCGGCACAAATGAAGCCTGCTTATCCTTATTGCTCTGCTTTCAAATCATACACCAAAACACATCTTCCTCATTACCACCATCATCAAGTTATTTGCTTGCTGTTTTTCCATGACAAAGATGCATCTTTAACCCCCTTCTAAAGGCCAAGAAAGGGGGGGCTGTGCAAAGAGATCTTATATAATCAACCACAGGATAGCAAGCCATGTATTTTATTACATAATATCTTCTGATGTTGCAAACAATTAGAGGACAGTGTAACTTAAATAATAGTACAAATTTTAACCAATATGTATTAAAATAGAAGCATTCACCAGTAATATAAACAATAGAAATGAGGGGAAGACATAATCCAAATAGCAGAAAAAATAATACATCTTATCCCAGCCTCAAAGTTGCCCCCAGTGACACTGTGATGATCTCCAGACACTTTCACTGGATGAGTCAGTCAGGTGCCTCCAATATTTGACTAATATTAATATGATTTATTGATTGGTTATTAACATGTATATAGCACCTGATCTGCCACCAAGGCACTGTACAATAATTGAAAACAATGAAACTTTGCAGCAATATATCAAAACAAACGTTAAAAACAATAAAGCATTAAAATGACACATGCTGGAAACATATGAGGAAAACATCTTTAACCCCTTTCTAAAGGTCGGGAGTGAGGGCTAATGGCAGATCTTGAGGGAATCATGTAGTTCCATAGTTTGGGGGCAAAACCGCAAGACAGCATAACTCATAAGACATTAAAAGGGCCATGCTGAATCAGACCAAAGACCAATCTGGTCCAATAAATTATTCCCACAATAACCAATCCGTTGCCTGTTGAAAAATCACTAGTAGGACACATGCCACCGATCCTGGTGGTAAAGCATCGACATCAAGACCAGTAGCCACTGCTAGCCTTGTCTTTAGCAATATCCTGGACGTGACCGAGTGGAGCATGGCATGGAATGAGGCATATAACCCATTACCATGGCCTGCTAGAGAATGATGGGATTGATACAATGTAGCTTAAATCATGCTGTAAGTCAACAGAAGATCTTAATATGTATGCAAGCAAACCCATAGCTCCATAGGGCGAAAATAGTAAGGCAGCCTTCTTATTATACAACAAGAAAAATACATGAAATGCACAAATATGCAGTATCTGACATTTATGCAGCTGAGAAATACAAAGGCAGCTAGCTCAGCATCTGTCAGTGAATTCATGGATAAAATTCTTGAGTAAAAATAATATTCCTCTGATCATATGCAAAGTGCTTTTTGTTCAGCTCTGCAGAAGTGCAGTCTTCCATAAGAACATCAGAAGGACCCTGCTGGATTAGACGAAAGGTCTACCTAGTACAGCATCCTGTTTCCCACAATGGTCAGCCAGATGCTCATGAGAAGCTGCCAAAGAGGAAGGACATGAGGGTAACTGTCCTCTTTTTCTCTGTTCCCCCCATATACACATTTAGCATTAAAAAGCAGGAGGGAGCAACTTCTGAGGGTCAGGGAACCATATTATCCCACCCCACAAAATTCACTGGAGTCCACATCTCTGCCAGATACCACCATCACAAATTTGCAACTGAAATTTAAGAGCACAGCATGTGGCAATTAAACACGCTGTGATTTTTGTTATAACACGGAGTGTGCAGGAAGTGTTGCCTTGTTTTCAAACACAATTACACTCTGAGGACACTTCTGGGAGCAGGATTTTGCTTGAAAACAAGGTGCATGCTCCCCGTGCTGTTGTTTTAAAGCAAAATTCTACTTTTTTGCTGCTGCAGTCACAAGAATACTAGTGTTTCCATGGGGAAGAAATGCATCTGCTGCTGAAGACACACTTCCTGTATCTCTGTTCCCCTCTGAATCCTAAATCTACAGGAATGCTCAGATGAGTCCTGTTTTGATTCAAACATCCCCCAAATCTGTTGGGCTAATGGTATGGTTCATGATTCAGCCAAATCCAAAGCACACAGCTAGTGGAAAATCGGAAGATTTAGAGAATGGGTCTTCCCCTGAGGCAGGGCAGAATTGGGAAAATATTCAAGAGACATTCAGTTTTGTCACAGAACTACAAGCCTCTAGTAGCTCCTAGGGCTTTATGGAGACAGGGAAATAGTATTAAGTTTGTGGAAGCCTGAAGTGTAAAATTGGAACAGAGGAGAAATTAATTCAGTCCAAATTCTTACATTTACATATTCAGTTCACATGTCCCATGTACACATGAACCAACCAGAGACAGTGTTAAGTGGTGCCCCTTTTGAGCTGCGGCCCCAAATTTCTGGGAGGCCATCTGCCCCACCACCTATGGGCAGTTACTGAAATGAAGGTACAGGGCCCTGATTATCTCTGTTGCATCTGAACCCCCTGGATTAGCGGGCTTTTTGCCCACATGTGCTTCACCTCTTTCTGCCCCCCCTTGCACTTTTCCCCGATTTTTTCTGAAATCAAATTACTTCCCCTTCCCCATCCAAACATCCCTTTTTATAAATAAAGATGTCATAATAAAGGAGGCATGGTCTTTCAAAGATATACAGAGAGAGAGAGAGAGTTTAGAACATATGTAAATCAGTATATGCATTTTTTTTGCATTTTTTTCCTTATGGGACTGAGCCATGGATCTTTTTTATAACTAGCCCTACCTCTGGAGCCAGCATGCACTGGTACACTGAGATCTGCACTTTTCAGTATTTTACAGGATGGTTGGCAACCAAAAAATGGACACACAAAAATGTGTGTATTAAGTAATAGTGCACCAAAACTAGCGTTATGCTAGGAGCAATCATCTGCAAAGAGTGAACAAGTTCAGAAAGCCATATACAAAAATGCATATTTTTTTCAGTGAACTTTGGGGGGTGTTAACCAAATTTGCAGGCTGATGCAGAAACTGAGCAAATCTGACTGAACAATCCACTCCTTCTTAGTAGGGATTCCCTTACACCTCTTGCTCTTGCCAGCAAGTGCCGTGCCAGAACAGTTGCCCTCCTCTCACATAGCAATAGAAGGTTCCCCATCTGCATTATCTGCGGAAGCTTAAGCAGCAAGGGACCTCTGGCTCATTGCCTTTCTTCGGGCACTTTCTGAGCTGACTTCCTGGTAAAAACTCCCCTCTCAGCAAATTCTTTCAGAAACCATTCTGCCTGCTGTTGCCGCCGCCAGCCACACTTGCCTTTCCCAGGCTTCCTCTCAGAGGAGCAAGAAAAACTGCTAACTCTCGGAAAAGAGTTGGGATTGGCCAGCCCTGATCCTGACAATCCCACCCTTTGCACACTGGGAAAGCTGCTTTCTGTGTCCTTGTGCCTTTCCAGGCTGATGGCTGATTTTCTCCATGCCAGTGTGCTTTCATCAGCATTTTTACCCTGTAAGCACACAAACCGAGGATTTACCAACTCAATATGCAGCAGTGCTTAAAAGACAATCGTGTAGCATTGGCAAAGAATCCAACTGCAGCTTCCTCTCAGCCCTCAGGTATGTTCACTGGGCCTCCACACCATGGAAACCTTGCTTTGTTTCCCAAACCTTTGTGAGCATGAGATTAACAGAAACGCTGCTCCAGGTGAAGGGTAGCCAGAAACTTGAATAAGTGCATCACCTGCCAAGTTGCCACATCCTGGAAAGAGAGGCTCCCTCAGTTCCTGGCTCGGCATGGATCAGCACATGAAGAATGGATGAGGCCATTTTCTGATACTCAGCAGAAAATGTGAACCTTTGGGAATCTGCAAAAGGGCAAGTGGAAGCAGCATCTTAAATGATGTAGGTCCTGTACTGAACTCTGTGATGAGTCACGCACACCTCTGGGCTGCTAGCCACATTCTGGGCTCTACGAGCATTTGCAGTGATAAATGCCTGCTCTGTGGAAGACAGAGAGATGCTCAGAGAGATTCCATGGCATGAATTCTACTTTGCCATAAAAAATATAGAAATTCTATTGTTCTTGCTGGCCGGGTTAACTTGCATAGAAGCATGGGCATCTGCCATATGATAAATGATGCTTCTTGTGCCCAGTATTATATACATTTATGCACACATTTACACAGTAACTGTGTGTTGGTTTCCATTTTACTGTTCCGTCTATAAACCTTTTCTTAAAGTAGTATTTAGGTCATTGATAGGGAACTTCTGCTTTGTGTACTAGAGGAAGCCCATGGCACAGTTAGATCCAGCCTACAGCTTCCTCTCCTCTGCCATGAAACAATCAGGCTTACGGAAAAGGTTCCTTTCTTATGGATGGGGCCTGTTTAAAATAAACTTAACTATTTGATGGTTTGTGTGTCTGGAAAAGAAGGATGGTGTGAAACATTGGGAGAAACAGTTGTAGTCCATAGTGAGTAAGGGAAGGAGTGGGGGGTGATGAATGGAGGACTGGAGTGTGATGTACATTAGAAAGGAGGAATGAATGGATGATGCATGTCTGGATGTGTGTGAATGGGGAGATGCTGTCTGTGTGAGTGTGAAAGGAAGAGAGAAAGAGCTGGGGAGGCTCAGGGCCAACAGACTTTTATTTTGGTCCCCACCCAGTCCTGGCATGCAGACCCGCACAGATTCTCCCGTGGGGATGTGGCTAGGGGAGGAGGGGGACAAAAGCAGGCAGGCAAACGCATTCCCCAAATCAACCACAGTTTCCATGTTATACATGGAGAATTCTGATTAAGGGTCAGTGGCATTCCTAAGGCAATATTTTGCATGGAGAGACCTCAAAGTAGCCAGGCCTGCAGATCCAACATGCTTCCCTTTGAATCTCCACTGCACATGCACACAATCCCAAGTGTTCGTGTGCACACCTGTGCACCAGCCCCTTACCTTGCACATATTTCTCCCGTACAGCATCTTTTCTTCATACTGTACTGTGCAAGGACGCTGGCCTAAATAAATAGTCTCCTTACTGTAACGCTACACTGTCCTTCACAGGGAGCCAAAATGGAGGAAGTGGGACTGTGAAGCAGCCAGACTAAACAGACAAGCACCTGGCGTGTTACTTCCCCCTCTTTGCCCCATCTCCCAAGGTTCCCCGGGAGCCCCATTGCAAGGCATGTTTTCTCCATTATAAAACTTGTCTGAATTTTACCCTTCTCCCCAAGAAGCAGCTACAAAGACATTCGGAGAAATGAGGCAAGCTCAGCTTCATATAATGTCCAGCTGGAGAAGGCAGGCTAGCATTAATTGTAACTATTACAGACAGCAGAACCATTTCTAACATACCAACATTATTTGAGATCACATCAGGAACTACTTCTGAGGTCGGAAAAACAAGGAGTGCATTTGCTATGCATCTCTGCTCTTGCGGCTGCATTCGCAACTTACAGAGGAGGCCAGGAGGCCTGCAAGCAGATGTGGTCGGACCAGCCTCCCGCTGCTGTACTCAGCATTACCAAATCACCCAGGAAGGTCCTGACAGCGCGTGCTCTCACAGTGGACGCTCATGTGAACACGTCAAGGGTTGAAAAACATGGCAGAGTGGGACAAGCATACAACTGAAGGAGAGGGGCACGTTCAGTATAAAGTATAGAGGTGACCATCTGGTGGCTGCACATTTGGAGACAACATGTCCAAAACCTAACATGAATATGCCTGCAAATACTGAAAACAAAGCAATGGCCCACAGATGGGAAACACTGAAGAGTTTGACCCTATAGAGAGCAGAAATAGCTGGCATTCCGGTTGGATTTTGAAAAGGAAGAGGCACTTGAGATCATATTGCAAATATACATTGGCTACTGGTGCGCCAAAGAATTTCAGATGGAGATGAGTCTGTGCATAATAGACCACAGGAAAGCCTTTGACTGTGGGGATCATAAGTAGCTATGGATGGTTCTGAAGGAAATGTGTGTGTCTCTATAGCTCATAGTCTTCTTTATTCATTCACATATTTATATGCCACCTATAACTGCCAGAACACCCTCCCTAGGCGGCTCACATAATAAAACAACATAAGACAGTTAAAAGAATAAAATCATAAGACATAAAAGCAGTAAAGTATAATAGAACCAATGAAGATCACCAGCACTCACAAAGGGTTTAGATTTTAAAGAATTTCTTTAAAAGGTATGTCTTTGGCTGGTGCCAAAAGAAAACAAAGACATCACCAGGTGAATTTCCCTGGGGTGGGAGTTGCAGAGATGGGGAGCAGCAGTAGAAAAGGCCCTTTGCCTATTTGCTTCCCTTCTTATTTCCCTGAGGGATGGCTCTCGTAGAAGGACCTCCTGAGCTGATCTTATGGGGCAGGTAGGTATATATGGGTGTAGAAGGTCCTTCAGATAACTGGGCCCTAGGCCTTCATATATTAAAACAAGCACCTTGAATTGAGCCACAACTGGTGACCAGTGTAATTCTTTCAAAACCAGTGTTAGGTGGGCCACTATAGGAGTGCCAGTCACCAACCAAACAGCCCAATTGCAGTTGCAATTGCCAGGCCATTTTCAAGGGAAGCCCCATGTAAAGCTCATTACAGTAATCTACTTTGGAAATTACCAGTGCATGGTTACCTATTCTCAGGTTCCCCCTCTCTAGATAGGGGCAAAGCTGGTAAATCCACCTCAGCTGGAAAAAAACACTTCTTAGTCCACTTCATGGGTAACCTGCATTGTGAACACAAAGCTAGAAATTTAGAACTGAATATGGAGAAACAGAATGCTTCCTATAGACAAAAGCATCAGACATGGGTGTATTTCATCTCCCTATTTGTTCAATCTATATGCAGAACATAGCACAGGGAAGGATGGCTTAGGATCGGAGGAAGGAGCAAAAATTGGTGGAAGATACATCAGTTTAAGATATGCAGACCATGTTACTGGCAGAAAGCAGCAATGAATTTAACAACTCCTGATGAAAGTGAAAGAAGAAAATGCAAAAGCAGAACTGCAGCTGAATATTAAGAACACAAAACTCAGGAATACAGCAGAATCACATAGCTTTAGGGTCAACAATGAAGAGATTGAAATTCTGAAGGATTGTGCATACCTTGGCTCAACTTCAGGTTCAACAGAGACTGCTGCCAAGAAATTTGAAGCCTGGGACTTGGAAGGACAGCAATGAAGGAAGTAGAAAAAGATCAACCAATAAAAGGATGTTTCACTGGAGACCAAGGCCAAGATCATCCATGCTATTGTTTTCCCATCACTATGTAGAGGTGTGAAAGCTGGACAGTGAAGAAAGCGGACAGGAAGAAAATTGGTACGTTCAAAACATGGTGCTGGAGAAGAGCTTTGTGACTATCCGGCAAAGAAAGATGAACAAGTGGTCCTAGATCAAATCAAGCCAGAATAAAAGTGACAGAACTGAGGCTGTTGTTCTTCAGGCACATCATAAAAAGGCAAGATGCACTGGAAAAGACAATGTTGCTAGTGAAAGTTAAGGCCAGAAGAAGAAGTCAGAGGTGACTTCATGGCACACAGCAACAATGCCAGACTTACAGGCATTTCACAAGGTGCTGACGCCATGTCAGTATGTCTTCTTCGTGCTATTTCTTCCAATATAGTTTGATTTCCTCAGCCCTGTTATATCACACTTGTTTTATATGTTGCAATTTCTCCTGGTAGACATACCCATGCATGCTAAGCTTGCAGTACTTTTCTGGGGCCAGGAAGAGTGCCTCCAGTCAGCTGCTAGGCTGTGGAGATGAAGAGGTATCTCATCAGAACTTCTGCAGAATTGACTTTCAGTTGCTTTCATACCTCCCTTGCCTCCACTCAAAACGTTTCAACTGATCTGAATTGCAAATGCCCCTTCTCCTCCTCGCTCCTTCAGAAAAATAAATCTTTTCAAGTTACCTAGATTGTCTCCTTTGTTCTCTTGCTCAAGAAACAACTATCTGCAATATATGTAAACTCAGAAACAATTCAAATGATCTTCACTGGCCTCATTCACAACTAAGTCACACTGACTTCAGTGGAGCTAACCTGTGTGGAAGTCCACACAACAGAGGGATGTATCTGCTTGCTTTAAGCTGGAGGGAATGGGGGTCCAGTTGATCCCCCTGCCTTTTGTGTTTGGGTGGACAAAAGCAAGCAGAAGCTCCCATTCTTTTTCTCTGTAATTTTTTGTGAGAGAACAAGAGACGCTGTCAGTTTCCCCTTCTGTTTTTAAATATCTCCTCTCTTTTGTTCTTTCATTCTTCTGCATCTTCTCATAGCTGACTAAGTTAAAAAGAAAACAAAAGCCATAAAAAAACAAAGGAAACTTAAAGGGCCATGTTGCTTTCCAGCTCCTCCAATTTCTCTCTCTAGTGTATCCATGTGTGACACAAGCTTATGTTTTCACATGTTCTGTATTGAATAGTATGTGGCCCAATTGTGATAAATGCATATTGCATACATACCACAACTATGTTCCCTCATAAACAGAAGGGGCTCTAATGTAAATCTTCCCGCAGAGTATGGGCTGAGTATGGATTGCCATTGAATCATCGGTTGCTCCTGAATCTTGGATTGTTGTTAAATGCAAACCTTGCACAATGATTTAACTATGGATTATTAATGACAAAGGTCAGAATTCACAACCCAGCAACAAAACATGGGTCCTGTTCCCATGGTTTCTGGGTAACAAACTGTAGCTCCACTATAATGCAGGGTTTGCAAGTAACAACAGTCCACAATTCAGCAACAACCTATGCTCAGCCTAAAGTTTGGGTTGCTGTGAGATGTGAGCATTGTTTCTGATCACAACAGGGGATTTCCAATCTATTCTAGGGCTGTCCCACCCAGAAAGCCAACATTTAGAGAACAAACATCTATATATGCATATCAGCATGCCTATTTTGTGAGAAAATATGCTCACAAATCCTCATTTCAATACATACGAACATTAATCTGGATTTTTAAAATTTGCAAAAAATGGAACAGACTTATACTGTACATCAAGACATAAGAAACTGACACAGACTGGAAACAGACCTATCTTCCCAACTCTATCAAAGATCAATTGAAAATTGGACCAGTGGAATGAAAAGAAACACCACATCATGTTTCCGTGTGAGATGGAAACACAGCCGCCGCCACCACCATCCCCTTTCCTTCTTCTTGCAAGCACTGGAGCCTTGTATGTACATAGCTCTGTGAGGATATCAGTGTTTTGCTGTCCATTTTTACATTCACACTTTGCGGTGTGTGCCCTGCTGCATATGTGGTACAAAACCACATATTGCATCTCCACATACAAACTGAAGAAGCCAGAGAAATCATTAGTACAAGCCTTCCTCTGCAATCCCCTTCCTTAAATCTCTCCAATAACTGTAAGATAGATTCGTACCATCGGAGGAACACTGGAGTAGGTGGACTTTAAGAAGGAACTTCAAGAAGGAGGCCATTTTCCTGCCCTGCAATTCCATACACAGCATTTGAATGATGTGAAGGAAAGCCAACCTCCTGAGCCAAAGCTCAGTCAGAGGGCTGGGAAGGCCTCCCTGCTGGAAGGAATGAGTTAAACCTGCTCCACTTTTGGAGTGACTGAATGGAACTTTGTTTTCAGTGCAGCATTTTTTGCTGAGAGGGGAATGCCATTGAAGTGGAGGCGTGAGTGGCAGGAGGCAGCAAGGCCCCCAGGAGAGCATTAATCCATCCAGTGCACTGGGAAGCATGCACAACAGGAAGGCTATTGAGGTATGAAGCATGCGCTTGCCGTGGAGTTTTCCAGGCCTTTTCCTCACACTGTTGAGAGAGGGGAGCCCTGTCTCTGCACTGGGTCTAGACAAAACATCCGTGCCGTTGGGAGCACACTTGCAACTTTACAGCTGCCGCTAACCGACTGTCCACTAAGATGCTTGCTCAGTTCCATGCACACCTTGTAAAGTTAAGCATGTGCAATAATGCGGCTCATTTTGTTGTCTACAGACCAAGCAATGACTCACTTTGATCCTTTCAGGGTACACTGAAGTCAAAACAATTAACTCTATCTGGGGTAGCCTCCAAAAACAGACTTGCTTAAGTCTCACTGAGGCCCAGTGCCAGCTTTCTCACCTACTGAGGCAGGGGGAACATATGCTGCCCCCCTCAACTTTCTTCACATCATGCTCCCCTTCTCTTTACTAATGGCAACCCTCGTCCCCTTGGTGCACATGCCCCCTCCCTACCTCACACCTCATCATGCCTTCATCACGCCTTCCCTCATCATATACTGCTTTCCTTTACCACTGGTGTGTCTACCATGTTGACTTTCTGGAAAGCTATGGGGCTCTTACAAGAGCCTGTCCATCATTTGCTCTTGCTGAAAAGATTCCCAGTGCAAACCAAGGGTGAGTGGCTGAGAGAAGAGCCCCCTTGCTGCAGTCCAGAGCGTTGGCAGCTGGAGTCAAGACAGAAGCACTGTGATTGGGGCAACAGAACTTAGGGCAAGACAGAGTCATTTATTCCTCTTCTCTGTCTGTTAAAGAAGATCAGTCTTGATTTAGATTGCATTCCTCTGATCAGTTTCCTTACAAGATTGTAGTCTTCTTTCACAATCAGTAAATAATTTTAATGAGTTGAAATCAATGAGACTTAAATTAGTCATCAGTGATTTCAGAAAGCCTACTTCAAGTGTAACATTGTGGAACCAATCCCCCTTCATACCCTGTTAAGGGTTACATATCTACCTGATACGAGGGTTTTGTAGGAGGATTAGCAAACAGACCACAATCTTGCTGTCATAGCCCTTGGTGACTAGCAATGGTAACTCAGAATATAGTTTTAGTAGCAACTAGTTGACTAGTAGCAACTAGTTTGTCTCTTCAAACCTGACCCTTGAGTTACATCTCTCCCTCAAAAGGCAATCACCAAACTAAAATCAGGCATCTAAAAAGGAAAACAGAACTAAAATAGTAGTCCATTAGGACTAGCTGCATGAGAGAAAAAGAAGCTTCACTTTCCAGTGTTGGTAGGGTGTGTGTCTATAAGCAACCCAGCCATCTGAAAAATTGCTACTCTTGATTTAAACTCTGCATGATATTCCACTGCCAGAGCCCATAGAGCCTGGATTTTTCCATAGGCTCTTTCCAAAAACATCCATATAAAACTTATACATAAAGTGAAACAACTGTGAAGAATAAATGCTGCTTGAGCAGAAATATTTTCTTGCAAATGTGAACAAGAGAAAGAAGAAAATGTATCTTAATGTGAGCTCCTACTGTCTCCTAAACTCAGCACATTTCCGCTGATCAAGCACTGTTTTGATTTAGCACTAGACTACTAAATGGGTTGTTTCTTCCTCTGTGGTCCTACCTGCCCACTGAGGGCTGCTCTCTTCTCCTGATGGTGCCACCGTCAGGGCTGCAGTTGGTAGAAAGAGGAAGTGGGACAGTCCTTTCATGAAGCAGGGTGAGGCAGTTACCTCAGGTGGCAGATGCTGGGGTAGCAAAGAAGCAGCAGAAAGGTACTGGAGGGCAGAGCTGCGTTGCCCATGCAGCTCATCCTGTGCTCCCTAAGTTACCCTGCTGACCTCAGGTGTAGTACAGGATGCCAATGTAAAGCTAAGCTTGGATTGCCAGCCTGGCTGGTTCCTGTATGTGGAGAGGGAGGATACTGCCTTGTTCATTGCCCCAGACAGTAAAATATCCTGGGACGGCTCTGCAAAAAGGGACAATGTCCCGGGCAGTGCCCATGCTATGAAACACTCTTCTTTAGGGATCTGTCTGGCCCCCACCCCTATGATGCTGCATTGCTGGGTGGAGAGACTGCACTGAATGCACAGACACTGGAGTGGGGGTGACAGGGTGGTCCTCCACACTTTGGGGGTGCACATGCCGTGGTGGTAAATGGTCAAAGGAAGGGGCAACAGGAGACTATTGTCTGGTCGGAGGTGCCACACTGCCTGTAAACAACAGAGTTGAAGGAGTTTTGGCCTGGGCCTAGATTAGCTGAGGAATACATAGGGCTGTGAAGTCCAAGAACAAAACCCAGAAAAAAGGAGGTAAGGAGGAGAATTTAAATACCCCATACATGTACATTCTTTTCTGTTTTGTTCCCCTATGCAGGATTTTGGAAAATCTGGGGCAGGGGGGTCTTTTGCATCTTTAGAGATACAGCCCAGTTGTACACGTCTTCCTTGTAATAAGAAAACTAATTTACATTTATACTGTGACTCATGAAAAACCAAGATATAATAGACCATACATTTCACTTCGTATGTTCCAGGGGCAACCACATACCCATCTCTACCGCCAGGTTGTCAGGTTTATTCAAGTAACATGAGCATCTGGTTCACATGACATGGCAATCTATGTCATGACATCCACATCCACTGTGGTTTCACAAAAATGCCACCTTGAGAACACATGGCTTTTTGCTGGGTTATTTGAACAATGCCTTTAAACTCAGCAGGGCAATCTTATGAGAGGTTGTGAGGAATAGCTAGAGAGCAGCCCAGTAAGAGCAGTGAAAACCCCTCTTACTCCATACAATCTCGCTCATGCCATCACCATCCAAACAAAACCCTTGCCTTATGTATTATGAGAAAAAACTTACACGTGTTTCCAAACTTCAGAGCACATTAACCCCTGCACCTATCCGTCTAAAAATATACATAATTCTTACCTGGAGGTAATTCTGTGACACACACCATTTAACTACAAATTGCCCCCAAAACCAAAGCAAAAAAGAAGGAGAAGCAAATCACTCATCCCCCTCCAACTGTAAGGACTGCCCTTCCATATAAACCAGTGGTGGTGAACCTATGGCACATGTGCCACAGCGGACACGTACAGCCCTCTCGGTTGCCACATGAGCCAAGTCACCCAGCGTCACCCCAGCAGTCAAGCATAGGATAAAAGCGCACATAGGGGCCATGAACAAGCTTGAAAAGACACTAGCGGCACCAGGCGATGACGTCAACAGCCATGATTCAAAGGCGGGATTGTCCGAGCTTTCACATGGCCGTTCAGTGCGCTACCAAGCATATATAAATATATTTGCTTGGACTGGCTATGAGTTGTTTTGTCAAAATTAAAACCACAGTTTTCGGGTTTTATTACAGTGTTGGCACTTTCTGATAAATAAGTGCGTTTGGGGTTGCAGCTTGGGCACTCGGTCTCTAAAAGGTTCACTATCAGTGGGTTGAAAATAGAGGTGTCCTGGCAGGATTCTCATGAGTGGAATGTGTTTAGAATGGGCAGAAATGTGAAGCTGTGCAGAAACAGCTACTCAAGGAAGGCTTTCTCAAAATGCTCGCATTTTCAATAGAACTTTAGCCCCATATTAGGGTTAGGGGTGTGGACCATGGTAGGGTTAGGGTTAGAAAAACGAGGTGTCCTGGCATGAATTTGATGGTTGGAATGTGTTTAGAAAGGGCAGAAATGATGAGCTGTGCAGAAACAGCTACTCAAGCAAGCTTTTTTCAAAATCACCCTCTTTTCAATGGAACTCTAACCCTGTATTAGGGATAGGGGTGTAGGCCAGGGTACAGATAGGGTTAGATAAACGAGGTGTCTTGACATGATTTTGATGGTTGGAATGTGTTTAGAATGGGCAGAAATGATGAGCTGTACAGAAACAGCTACTCAAGGAAGTCTTTTTCAAAATAGCCCTCTTTTCAATGGAATTTACCCCTGTATTGGGGTTAGGGGTGTGGACCAAGGCAGGGTTAGGGTTAGAAAAACGAGGTGTACTGGCATGATTTTGATGGTTGGAATGTGGTTAGAATGGGCAGAAATTTTGAGCTGTGAAGAAACAGCAACTCAAGGAAGCCTTTTTCAAAATGGTCCTATTTTCAATGGAACTTTACCCCTGTATTAGGGTCAGGGTTGTGAACCAGGATAGGGTTAGGGTGAAATAAACGAGGTGTCCTTGCATGAATTTGATGGTTGGAATGTGTTTAGCAAGGGCAGAAATGATGAGCTCTGCAGGAAGGAAGGAAGGAAGGAAGGAAGGAAGGAAGGAAGGAAGGAAGG
>NW_025335268.1:96630030-96630965 GCF_004798865.1 Varanus komodoensis
CAGAAAAAGCTGCTAAGTAAAGACTTTTTCAAAATCGCATTATTATCCATGGAACTATACCCCTATTTTAGGGTTATGGGTGTGCACCAGGGTAGGGTTAGGGTTAGAAAAAGGGGGTGTCCTGGCATGGCTTGGATGCTTGGAATGCGTTTAGAATGGGCAGACATGATGAGATGCGCAGAAAAAGTAATCAGAGAAGGCTTTTTCAAAATCGCATTCTTATCCATGGAAATATACCCCTATATTAGGGTTAGGGGTGTGCCCCAGGGTAGGGTTAGGGTTAGAAAAAGGAGGTGTCCTGGCATGGTTTGGATGCTTGGAATGTGTTTAGAATGGGCAGACATGATGAGATGCGCAGAAAAAGCTACTTAAGAAATGCTTTTTAAAAATCGCATTATTATCAATGTAACTATACCCCTATTTTAGGGTTATGGTTGTGCACCAGGGTAGGGTTGGGGATAGAAAAAGTAGGTGCCCTGGCATGGTTTGGATACTTGGAATGTGTTTACAATGGGCAGACATGATGAGATGCGCAGAAAAAGCTGCTAAGTAAAGACTTTTTCAAAATCGCATTATTGTCCCTGGAAATATACCCCTATATTAGGGTTATGGGTCTGCACCAGCGTAGGGTTAGGGTTAGAAAAAGGGGGTGTCCTGGCATGGTTTGGATGGTTGGAATGTGTTTCGAATGGGCAGACATGATGAGATGCGCAGAAATAGCTGCTAAGTAAAGACTTTTTCAAAATCGCATTATTATCCCTGGAAATATACCCCTATTTTAGGGTTAGGGGTGTGCACCAGGGTAGGGTTAGGGTTAGAAAAAGGAGGTTTCCTGGCATGGCTTGGATGCTTGGAATGCGTTTAGAATGGGCAGACATGATGAGATGCGCAGAAAAAGTAATCAGAGAAGGCTTTTTCAAAATCGCATTCTTATC